>NW_025336480.1:23817878-23839356 GCF_004798865.1 Varanus komodoensis | reverse complement strand
AAGGGTGGGGAGATTGCCCTGAAGTAGATCGCTCTAAACTTGTAATACTACTTTCACTACCATTGTTTCAATTTTGGGACCTGAAAAAGTGAGATGGATAAGGAGGAATAATGCCATGAACCAGACCCCCAAATAGTGTGCAGTGCCTCACTCTCATCTGCCCCACAAGCACTGAGAGGAAACCAGAGGAACAAGTCGAGGTCCAATCTTTCTCCTTCACAGCCTTTCCTGGATCCTTCCCCACCTTCCTGCGTCTTCTTCATCAATTCTCAGGTGTTCTGCCAGAGCAGAGCTCAGTGGCAGTTTGCACGGGCCAGAAGGAATGTGTACAGGCAGCTACACACACAGGACTATATTTCTACTGAATCTCTTTTGTCACTTGGTCGCCCATCCACTCAGCTCGAAGAGGTCAGTTGGAGTTGTTTTCCCATGTTTTCCCACACTTTGCTACCATCCATAACTTGGCTATCTCGTTGCTCATGCCTGGCTCCAGATAATTTTTAAGAAAGAGAAACAGCACCAGTTCCAATACAGATCCTCTTTGCACCTCTCTACACTGTGAAAACTGTACATTTATTCCTACTCTTTGCTTCCTGTATTTTAAGTAGTTACGAATCCATGTGAAAACCCCTCTTTGAAACTCAGGACTACCATATTTACTCTGGAGTTTTCAGTGAGGGACTTTGTCAAAAGCTTTTTGAAAGTTCACGATCTCATGCAGAGCAATTACAGCTTCCTTCCTTTCATATTTGTTTTTCTATTTCCATCTCATCTCATAATGCACTAGAAAGTTGTTTGTTTATTTTCTGCATAGCCTTTTCCCTCAAAGTGATTTCACTGGATGATACAGTTTGCAAAGGCAAGTGCAATTTTGAAAAACACTTCTTCGTGTAAACTTCCTTCAGCTTTTTCTTTCAGGTGAACTCAACAGAGTTTTAAAAGACCTGCACAGTGACAGCAGGGCACTTCTCACTGCGAGCGCATGCAGCATGGTACCATATTTACGAATTTAGCACTATGGTGCTTAAGTGGAAGGACATAAACAGTCTATTGCCAAAGGGCTAGATTTCCTCCTTGCTTTGCAACTGAAATGACTGCATGGCTGATTTTGAAGGATCCCATATACCAACAGCAAACTCATCTCCCAGAGTAGATCCTTATCTAAGCAAAGCAGCAGCACCCACACACAAGAGGGAAGCGTCAGTATGGCATGTGTCTGAGGAGAAAATTTAAAAAACAATGCATAGAACACATGTCCTGTACTTTTCCTCTTGTTCTGTACTGTCTAAAAATGTTGCGTGGTGAGAAAAGGCCCAGACATGCCACTTGTCTTTCTGCATTGATTGTTACTAACAAACCATGGTTTGTTAGCACAGTCGATCCAGAACTGAACAACCCAACAATAGACCAACATATGCCTGCAATGGGGGACAGGAAAAACATTTTGAAATGACAGGAGATAGCAGTGTTTCCTATCTGTCCTGTGGTTTTGCTGTGAATCCCCTCACAACAAATCAGAATTGCTTTTTGGTGCAGTATTTGCCATGCTGGGAGACCATGTCTAGTGGGACCAGGTGGTGGCAGATCTAGAGAGCCCCGCTGGCCCTTTGTGGCAAGTGCCATGGTGAGAGAGCAGCTGATGGGGCTATGTAAAAAGCCTGTGGAGGGGCAGGGGAATGTCCAACTTGCTGCTCCTGCTTAGCCACCTGAGGCAGGGTGGAATCCGGTCCTGAGCTAGAATATCAGAACAGCAAGTGTCTCAGCTGCAGTTTGGGGAGCAGAGGAGCACTGCTGCTCTCAGGCTCTCTTGGGGACTCCACACTGGGGCATGTTTGGCTGCTGTGAGAACCGGATTTCTTTGCTCTGCTTCAGCAGAGCTGCTCTGAAGTTCCTATAGTGAAGGCAGATCCATCTTCCCCTAGTCTAACTAAAGGGTGTGGGAGGCAGAGGAAGGAGTGTGACTTTACGTGCCAATAATGCATGTAAATGGGAATAGGTGGAATGCTTATCCCATGACTCCAAGGCCTTTATTTAGTCAAACTCCAAAACCAAACATGCGCATGACTGAGAGAAGAGGTCTTAACAAGAGAGGATGCGAAGAGAACCCTGGTGAGTGAGGAGTTTGGTCTGAGTGGCCGCACATGGTGATGGACTGGGAATTGCAGTCCCTTGCATCTAAAGGGCATCAGGCTGGGAAAGGCTGCCTTCAGCACACCACACGCCTGCTTTGCATTGGGGCAGCCTTGTCTGAAGCCATGGTTCTGCCACCATCATAGTTTGGACCTGAGAAGAGCAGCAAATTAGCTACAAAGTGACAGAGAAGAGAGTTCATTTGAAAAGCTGCCTGCATCCAGTTGTGGGTCAGACACCCATAAAATGGCTTTGTAGAATTTAGGTTTGGGGGCTGCTGTTCATTTAGCAGATGCGGTAGCTCTGCTAAAACTGAGATGGTCCGGACCTGATCCTGTACATGCATATGCGGGGGGGAGGGCAGCTGAGACTCCATGAAATCCATTTGAGGCAAAATGAGGAAGAGAATAAAGTATAAGGTAACATAAGGAATAAATTCAAAATGTGTCTCTCCAGTTATCCAGGGCCCACACAAAGAGAAATGAGAGAACATACACTGCTGTGGAACATGAGGCCTATATCCATCATTTTTCTTTTAGGAAAAGAAAGTTATTATTGTCCAAGATCTGCTTTGACACTTCTCAGCCTTCTTCATCCGCATACCTGTCATTGCCATGTACTCTTTTAAAGCATTCTATTGTGTTCTTAACCTTGCCCAAAGAAAAATACACATATCACTCACTCACCATAGATCACAATAATACAAAAATTACGGGTCAGCAAAGTTCTATTTTGCTCTCTCTTTTTTCTCGGGGACTCTTTGATGTGTGAGTGTCTGAAATCCAACAAGCTATTACTGCACATTTATAAAGGTAGCAGAGATAGCTGGGCAGAAGGGAGAGTCACAGTTAGCTTCACAGAAACCCCTCACTCTCCCTCCCCCCTCCCCTCCCCCTCCCCTCCTCCACACACAGTTAAGTGATATGCATGCAGTAATGCTTTAAGTTGTCCACTTTATAATGCATCTATTCTTCAGACACAGCATAGGGCAAAGAGAGACAGCATGAAAGTCCGTACATTTCCCATTTTACACTTCCCATCAGTCTGTATGAGAAAGAAACATACAGTGATTACCTACATGCATCAGAAAACAATCATAACAAGAGCTTGATGTTGACCGGTAGGTATGAAGTTATAAATAGAATTCAGCACCTTCTGTTTGCAGAGCATAATTCACAGCAGCCCCATCCCACACTATCACATACAATAGCATTTCTGAGTGTTTTTGCTGTAAGACTGATCCAGTGAGCGTAGATTTTACAAGCTGCCCCTTTCCTACCAAGAGTTACTCATGGTGCATTGTTATATGCCTTCCTCTTGGTAAATGATCTACTTAATGCCCATGCAGCTAAATCACCAACTCACAAAATAGCAGTAGGTTGAATCCAAGATCTGCCCTCTGGTGGGGATACCACCTTCCCCGTCTACCACACCTGTCCCCATTCAACAGAGCCCTCTGACCCTCTGTGCAGCATTTTTACCGGGCTGGAGGGGTTGCTGTGTGAAGATGGGCATGCGAAATCCCAATTGCACACACCTAAATTTGAATCTCATTGTCAAAGATGTGTGGACTAATACATTTAAAGGCTAACCTTAAAGAATAACACATTTAGTAATTAGTATTTAGTAAGCTTCTCCAGACTTATCAGATGGCCCATAAGAACCATGATACATTTGGTAGTCCAAGGTATCCCAAGGCTTTTTGCTCCCTCTCTGGAAATAGTTACTATATTGTCAAGATCTGAGGGTGTCATATAACCACTCTGGGGGTTTAATTAATGTGTAGCCATTCCCTCGTATGGAAGGTAGATCTCCCTCAAAATACCAGTTGTATTCTGATGGTACCAAACTTTCTGAGCATCCCAAGTGCAATATATCCAATCAGAGAAAAAAATAGGCTTCTTATCCCATTATTACGGTTTGGACTGGGAGATGGGTCAGGTATGTCCTTCGGTAAGTATAATTTAACTCCCTACCACTATTGTGACTGGTGGGGAGAAGAGCAGAGAATCCAGTTCACATACTGCTTTGCGCCCTGCTTCTTTTACAAAGGTTGGCAGTATTTGTAACTGCCACAGAAGCCTCTGCAAGTTCTCTGAAGCTAGATCACAAGTGCCCTTTTTATTTACTGGATTGTTTTGCATTGGTAGTTCTACCAGAAGACACTCAGTGTTCACCTTCCCTAGGATCCACATGGCAAAAGCAGTCTGCATAACTTAACAATCCTTGGGGAAAATCCCTGAAATTATATTTTGTAAACATATAATTCCCCTTTTATTCCTCGTATTAGATGCTTTCTGCTTTCTGCCTTTGAGCCTTAGTCTAGTCTTTTCTATAGTGCTAGATGAAATAAAGCAAACTACATTTTCAGTGTTCCCCTTTGTTCCTTTTAGCAGAATTCTGTTCACAGAAAAACGGGGAAAGCCTCCATTAAATCTGTTTGAATAATAAATGATTGAAGATATACCTCTGGCCCTTTTAACCTCCTGGGATGACTTCTTTCAGCAGCACTGCTTCTGCTGTTGTATAAATAATCAAAGCATTATGGAAATGGAAGGCCTTTGTGGTATCAGAATCCGCAAATATTTATCTGGGAGTCATATTTCTATTTATCTTTGTGAATGCTTAGCGAAGACCCTATGAGGTGCTCTTAAGAGGTGAAGCAGAATTTGTTATGGAGATGTGTAAATTAAGGCGATTGCTTCAGGCAAATTCTATACAGCTACCACTAAGAATGTATGTAGGGATAATGTGACATTCCTTGCTCATTCGGTGAGCCACACACATGTATAATATCCACAGATATGCATGAAAGAGAACAAAAAGACCACTGTGTCTTACAGTGGCGCGTGTGTGTGTGTGTGTGTGTGTGTGTGTGTGTAGTAAGCTGAGGAACTGGAGAGAACAGAATAGTGGCATCGAGAGAATGACCTCCGGCATGTACCTCTATTACCTTGGGAAATGAACCCTTGGTTGTGGGAAGGTCAGTCTGATTCTGTTTCTTTTTCCATGATCACTGGAGAGTAAGCAACTGGGAACAGGACAAGTAGTCACTAAAACATTTCAAAAGCTTTCAAACTGATTATATGTTGCTAAGATGGTTTGGTCCTTTAAATTCATGTTATGCTAGTGTGTTGTAGTAATTAAGAGTACTGGAGGTCAGGAGACCTGGGTTCTAGTCCCCACTCAGCCATGAAACTGGAGGGTGGCGTCAGTGGTCCCAATTTCAAAAAGGGTAGTCGAAGGGACATGGGGGAATTACAGACCAGTTAGCCTTATGTTCATTGTAGGACAAACAATGGAAAGGCTCATAATAGCGAGAGATCTAGTGATGCTACACAGGGAAGGGAGACTGACAGCCACACAACATGGCTTCCGCAAAGACAGGTCCTGCCAGACAAACCTTGTGGAATTCTATGACAAGGTTTCGAGATGGCTGGATGGAGGGGATGCAGTGGATGTGGTATACCTGGATTTCAGCAAGGTCTTTGACAAAGTGCCCCATGATATCTTGGTTCAGAAATTGAGGAGTTTTGGGATACACCAAAGCACTGTCTGGTGGATTAGGGCATGGTTGACTGACCAAAAGCCGAGGGTAACTGTTAGTGGGAAATCATCAGGGTGGTGGTCAGTGACAAGCAGGGTCCCCCAGCACTGTCCTGTTCAATCTTTTCATCAACGACATGGAAGAAGGGGTGAACAGTCTGCTGATCAAATTTGCAGATGGTACTAAAACAGGCGCAGTGGCCACAACTGAGGAGCAGGGGACAACAGGATGGCGTCCAACACAGATAAGTGCAAGGTCTTAGGGGACAAGTGCCTGGAGAGCAGCACTTTTGAAAGGGATCTTGGGGTGCTGGTTGACTGCAGGCTAAACATGAATCAACAGTGTGATGCAGTGGCCAAGTTGCATAGCCAGAAGTTTGGCTTCTAGATTGAGAGGGGTACTACCACTCTATATGACTCTGGTGCGCTTGCAAATGGAGTATTCTGTTCAGTTCTGGACCCTTGTTAAAGGATGGATATAACCAGGTTAGAGTCAGTGCAGCGTAGGGCCACAAGGATGCAGGGGGCAGGATTGCAGGGAAAGCGGTATGAGGCAAGACTGAGGGAACTGAGTCTTTTCAGCGTGGAGAAGAGGAGACTCTGAGGGGATCTGTTGGCGACATACAGGTACATGAGGGGGTGTCACATGGAGGTGGGCAGAGAACTGTTCTCCCCTGCAGAGGAAGGCAGGACACCCTCCAACAGAGCAAAGCTCAGGGAACCAAGGTTCAGTTTGGATGCCAGGAAGTACTTCCTGACAGTTAGGACCCTGAGGGTATGGAATGGGCTTCCACGGGAGGTCGTTGAGGCCCCATCGGTGCGGGTGTTCAAGGATAGGCTAGACATGCACATGGTGGGCATGTCGTGAGCTGAGCTGGCTAGAGCTGGGGGTCAGACTAGATGGCCCAGGAGACCCCTTCTGATTCTCTCTGTTTCTATTAAACTCACAAGGGATTGCAACAATTTACACAGGGTTAACTTTCCTGGATTCAGAAAACTATGGGGCTTGTTACTATTAGCTGTTCAGTAATTAGGCAAAGCAGGGATCAATCACTGACTCACTGAGCCAAATGTTTAAATCAGTACATTTGTATCTAGTCCATAGAGTCCAGTACTTGTCTTTCATGACAGTCTGCTTATTCGTTCTCCACATGGTGTTTCCCCCAAAATAAAAAACGAATAGTAGCTTTTGCAGCCATACTACCATCTCCATATTATTGGCATCTTTCTGCTGTCTGATCTTTGTCTAAAAGGGTCTTTGGTTTCCTTTAAAGGAAGGGAAACTAAAATAGCTAAAATCACTGAAGTTGTGGATTCAGGAGGCTTCCTTGAAAGGCCTGTTTACATTCAAGCAGATAGACACTTGAGAATTAAGGACAGACAACAAGGTGGAGTTTAAGATGGGAAGAATGGAAAAACAGCTTTATCCGTGGACAGGAGATGATTATAACCGTATTTCTTAAAGCTAAATACACATCTTCAGTGCTATATTGCAAATCCTGTCCTGATTAAATTTGCAGTTGACATAAAATACCTCAGATAGCTAATACCATAGAAGATGGGAAGAAATTTAAAATGGTCTTAGTAGGGACAGGGTGGCCCGATTCGTTTTTCTGCCTGACGCAGAATGGGAAAGGATGTCCGCTCCATGAGGTCCAGGTGCACAGTGGCCAAGGTCAGGCTGGCCCTGAGGCAGAGAAAGCCACAAAGAGTGGAAAGAGAGGCTTTCCTCTCTTTAGAATGATGAATGAATAAATGAATAAATTCATGAATAAGTAGAATGGTGACGTGTGCAAACCTGTGCAGATTTAGATGGGGAAAAGTACTACAACTCCTGGCATTTTTTTCTGGCTGAACCTGCATATGATTGTGCTACACACTGCCTTTTCTAGGCACCCACAATCAGTTGCCTAAGTTGGTAATTCACTCTACTAATGGTTGAAACCAACAACAAGAAATTCAACAGAGACAAGCACAAAGTTCAGCACCCCCCCCTTCCTCTCCCTCTGTGAAAGCTGGAGCTGATGTGAGTTGCTAATGAGGGTAACAACCAACCATTGTGCAGATCCTCCATACTCGATGGAGAATGTACATCTCATTTCACAAGGGAATGGCCAGAAGAAAAAGGCAGGATATTAATGTAATATGCTGCCATTACTACATGTAATAATGTACTGTTGCTACCAGTAGTAACAGTAATAGGAATTGTGCACATTCTCCAGACACTGTACATGTTCTCCAACAGAACTTGGGGAACATACCCCAATTGCTTTTCACACATTCCCTAGCCATCGTGCACAACCTCCAAGGTACCTTGACTACATTTTGACTTCAAGTTACATCAGCCCCAGTGTACACACATGTGCACACACATGGCACAGAGATAAAAGATGAGGATACTTTGCTTGGGGGTGGTACATGTGAAAAGCAGGGTTGCAGATGATCAGAAGCTGAACCTGGGTCAAGCCTGCGATGTGACTCCAAAAAAGTCTAATGTGATTTAAGCTGCATTAATGAAGTATCAAGGGACTGCAGGTGATGCAGTGGTTTAAACCGCTGTGCTGCTGGGCTGGTAGATCGAAAGGTCGCCAGTTCGAATCTGCAGAACAGGGTGAGTTCCAGTTGCTCCGTCCCAGCTCCTGCCAACCTTGCAGTTCGAAAGCATGCCAATGCAAGTAGATAAAAAGGTACCACTTTGGTGGGCAGGTAACAGCGTTCCGTGCACCTCGGTGTGTAGTCATGCCGGCCACATGACCACGGAGACTGTCTGCGGACAAACGCTGGCTCCCTCGGCTAGGAAACAGAGATGAGCACCGCCCCCTGGAGTCAGGCATGACTGGACTTAATGTCAAGGGGAAACCTTTTAATGAAGTATGCAGATTGGGGCATAGGCGTAGTTTGTGCAGAGCTGTAGAAACTGGCTCATAGCCATCATCAGCTTCCTTGTGGATTGTGTGGTGTTCTCACTTTAAATGGAGGTAGATTCTGCCTGAACCGTGTAGTCAGAATATTAGCCCAATTTTATCATAATTGCTAGACAATGAATTCCTTCATTGTGCCCCATTAAGATGAGAGAGTAGACAATGTGAAGAGTACATGAAAATGACAAGTACTAGTTTCCCTGGAAAGAATAACAACAACAACAACAACAATCTGGATACATTAGTTATCCACTGTGTGTTTCAACAGCCCTAAAGTAAACAATCTTAAATTGTGGAAGTGGAGCTACTACATGTTGTCTGGTGACTGGAACTTCTACCATCTTTTAAGACAAGGATCATTTACCTCATGATGTTAGAAGTTATCCCCCCCCCTTTTTTTTTAATTTCTGAGACTGAGTCTTTTACTCAGACTGAATCTGTTGTTATGCAAAGGAAAAGGCTAGAAATGTGGGTACTTTGGAGTCTTTTATCCATAGGCGAGATATTGCACTGTGTCAACATCCACAGTGTGAATTCCACATTATTGCCCTGCCAATAATTTTAGCCTGGTATCCAGACTAAATTGCTTCCCTAGGAGAAGAAGGAAATTTAGTCTACATGCTTTCTTAGCCATGGGTTCCCCCTGAGTAGTGAATAACAGCTGTGTCATATTTTGCAAAATTATATCAGCCAGTTTCATGCTATAATCATCTCTCTATGAGAGAGTGAGCTAAGAGCCTAAAGTTGATTTGAGATCTGGCCAGTGATAATGTCCTTCCCAGTGTTCAGAATAGCCTGGAATTTAGGCAATTTTTAATATTTCCACTCAGAAGTATGATTGAAAATGTGTTGCAGAAAAAAGAAAGCAAGATTATTGTGGTGTGGCTGCAAGGTAGGTTAAGAAGCAGTTAAAGGGTATATTTTTATAAAACACATTAAAGTGCCATTCTGAGGGGTGGTATAAAGACAAACAAAGAAACTGAAATAGAATACTGCCACAAAGGTGTAAGGAATATCTGAAGGAATGACGTTTCATAGATTTTAATGTCCACAGGGATCTTCAACATCATCTGTAGCAACCTTTGTGGATATGGGTCACTAACTTTCCTGCAGTCATTACTTCATTTTTGAAATTCCATTTCTCTGCATGCTACTATAAAGGAAGTTTAAAAAAAAATCATGATGTGCTTTGTAAATACAGTCTATGAACATTTGTTAAATTAGATATTTGTCTTGAAGGGAACTGGTTCAAGAGATAACTGAGATAAGGAAAAAATCCTTAGGTTATATTGGTTTAGCAAGTATCTCCATTTCCCCCAAGTGCTTGTTTTGCTAAGCACTTGAGGAAACAGATAAAAGGTGTGTTTATTCCAAAGCAGTGGCCACTGAAATACCCAGAGGTTCACAGGAGAGTGTACACCACACAAATAATGAGCAAGAAACTTGCATTTGCAGTCTGAATCTAATTTACATCATTTTCTTTGGTAAGCTGAGGGTGAGTTAATGTTTATATACTATGATGGTGACTTTCTTTATGTTTAGCCACCTGCTCCATCAAATGGATTCATATAGAATCTCACTTTGTTATATATATTAATTCCTTTGATTAATTCCCTATTCTGCAGCACAAACACAGAATGGTGGAAACCATACCTTAAATTTGTTTGGCCTCGAAGCATCCAAACATTAAAATATTTGACAATTTGGAGAAGAAATATTTATATAATTATATGCTACAAATAATTTGCCCATTGTGGAACCAAGGACCAATCTAGGGGCCCATCCAAATGATGGGGATTGGGAGTGATCGGGGATGATCAGCAAGCCTTGTGGTTATGTGTTCTTTCACTGCTCATGAAAGAATGAGATTAGAAAAGCTCACATCCAGTTAATGGATATTTTATCTGAATGTAGCAAATCATGGTGTGCCCAAATCGTAGTTTGCTGCATTAAGAGAGAATAAAAAACAGTGAATTTCCACCAACCAGAAGTTGAAGGAAGGGGGAAGGAGAGGAGGCAACTTGGGAATCTGATGGCCCTTCCTGCTAATTCCGTAAGGAGGTAACAATTGGCATCGAACTGTCTAGCATTTGTGTTAAGTGCTGTTTATGGTAACCAGCTCTACTGGCTAGTCCTCTGAAGCCTTGTGAAGTAAGTTGAGTGTACATTTTTGTTACTTCAGCAGCTTAAAAACAAAAGTTGGGTGCAAGGAGAGTTTGTCTGCCTGTATCTCTTTCACAAGGAGTCAGGTAATTGACTGAGTTCAGCACTGAGCCCTTGGTGGAAGCAAAGAACAGTGCTTGGGATCTTCACCTGTGCCTGTGTTTGGATTTAGAGAGTGGCTGGGGGAAGACACTTTCACAAATGATCTGAAAGGGGGAACTGAATTAGCAGTTAGGAGTAAAGCTCAACATGCTCATCTCACGTGCTGAATGTCTCCTGCAACTGCATCTCTTCCCATATTTGCATCATGAGTAAAAGGCAGAGTTGAATGCCCTGTGGTTTCTGGATAATATGCCATTATACTCTCAGGATCAAAGTGGACAAAATGGTGAGAGATTCATGATTTCTTCCTTGCTAAACTAATTCCAGATGATGTTTGATGCAGATCTTTGTTTCAAAAATGCTCTTGAATCAAAAAGAGCAATGCAAAAGATAAAATCAAGGACAGATTCTGCACACACAATTAAGCTATGATTTTAATTCTCCTTTAAATACCATTTGTTTTGAACAATTTCTTCCTCTATATCTCAGTAAAGAATAATGTGTTCCTTCATATGCTTCCCAGAGCTTTGAATAGAGGAGTGAGGCCTCAAAACAGAGTCTATTGTCCAGCTGTGTTTGCTGTGAACTGTGTAAATTCTGAGGTAGGAGGTGAATTAACAGGGATAACTGATGATACCCTGCCAGGAACACCTCTGTTATTAGAACTAGATTTCTCCAGCCAGAGGCAATTTTCAGGCTTTCTGTCTCTGCTTTGCTCTCTTTCCCTCCCTCACACACACACACACTGCAGTAACCATTATATTTTCATGCACGTGCAACTGCATCCATCTTCTGCACTCTATGAGTTACCTGCATCAGTCTTCTGGAGGATTCGCTGAGGGTGGTTATAGCTGTCCTCGAAGCAAATAAATTTCATTGCCTATTGGCCACTTCCAACTCTACTGTCCTATGATTTTGTGATTCAGTGATTCATTCCTCCCATGTGAAGCATGATCATCTGAAGTGCGGATAAAATTTGCATGTGCAATGTTCCAGCTGTGTTTCCAACACATAGGTGCTATAGTGTGACCATTTTCCAGACCTCTGTTTTGCTGGTGCTGGCAATGAGGAATAGCTGTGTTGTTGAGCTTTCACTTACATAGATATATATGTTATTGGAACTGTTTCATCTGGTCAGCTCCCCAGCAGCTCCAGGAGCAACTTTCAAAGATACAGTTTGAAATGGGTGTAAGCTAGAGACTATTCCTAAAATTTTTATAAATAACAACCTAGTAAGATAAATGAAGTGAGCTCATACTTAAGATATCACTGCTGGACCATTCCTATAAATGTCGGTTTCAGAAAAGAATGGCATTGGGAAATCCTTAAGTTACCTTAAAATCAATTAAACCATATGAGCACAATTTTCCTGTTGAGTTGCGTATCACTTTGGACATAGTAATGGTATAATTGGGTGATTTTAAGTGACTGCATCGTTGTGTGCTGAGCTCTTGTTGGAAGGGCCATAGCTCATCTGGTTCAGTCCCCAGCATCACCTGCCTGGCAGTGTGGGAGATTGTACCTGTAACTCCTGCCTGCAGAATTCGTACCTGAAACCTTGGAGAGGAAGGACTGTTCATTGCCAGCATTGGTAAGCTGCAATAACCCATTTAGTAGGACTCCTACTGCCCCAAGAGCACATCATTTCAAAGCACAGTCAATGAATACTGGTTCACTGCAGAATCTGTGGGTGAAATTCATAGAAATTCACATTCATTCGAATCTCATTTGGGTTTCTCTGGCATATATATTTGAATCAGACTTTGTTTTTAGCATCAGACTACTCAATGTTGCTAAATGGTTGTGCCTTGAACCTCTTTCAAAGCTTTGCAATTCTGATTACAGCCCACTTGCAGTTTCATAAAAAATCGTCTTGTTTTTTTGTGTTGAACCTGAACAAAATGTCTTGGCAATGATCAGCACTGGGCAATGTTTTAATAATCATATGGCAAGTTAAGGCATGTGAATGCTTTTGATCTGCAATCCTGATCAGGTTTGCACAATCACTGTGGGTCATCATAACTTATTTAAAATTACTGGTGTGGCTTTTGGTGCCATCCAAGCCCAAGGGCCATAATTCTGCTGACTTGTGTGTACAGGACTGCTTTCCTGTTGCTGAGTTATACATCCCACATCTGTATTTTCTCTATTGCTCCTTGCCTGGTGTGCTTTCAGTAGCCATTGTATTCTTATTTGTAGTGCTTTTAGCTGCCTTGGACACATCATGATGCCAAAAGGCAATAAAAAACCTTAGCATTCTCTTCATGGTTTATGAAGCTTCTCTACAATCTTGTGACAGGCAGTGTTATTTAAAATGAAAATGACAACTTGTTTTGTTCTTCAAAAGAACTTTCAATGAAGTAAAATCTCTTTGGAAGTACTTCATAATATTTAACTTAAATGTAACTTCTGGCACCTCGAGCCTATTGCCCATTGCCCTGTCCTCCAGAGCAACTGTGAACCATTTTTCTCCATTTCCTGTCATGACAGCCTTTTACATTTTAGTAAATTGTTACCATATTGTCCCTTAATTTGTTTTCAAGGTATAAGAACACCTTGTTCCTTCAGCATTCTCTTCAGTGCCCTACTATCTCATTTTTCCTCACCATTGCGGCTGTTCTCCATTTGTTTTCCACAGTTCTGAAAATGCAGTATCTCAGTAAAATACAGTTTCTGATAGGTTCAAAGAAAACATTCCTTGGATTCACATGTGCAATGCCTTTTTGAATGAAATTTTCAAAAGACCTTTGTCCTTTTTTAAAAAAATGAACTTCAGTTGAGTTTACGAAGCTTCTAATACTCTGTGTAATGCTTCTATGTCCAAGCTTTCTTTTTATATATTCTGTTTTATTGCCTTTGGCCGTTTCTCATTTTAGAACTATTAGCATGTTAGGTTACAGAGTTTCCAGCATCTTTTAACTGTGCCATCTGTAGGATTTTTTTAAAAGTGTACTTTCACCTCCTACACCCTAATAATTTATAAAGGTGTTGATCAGTGGCAGCCACAGGAAAGACACCTTCAGAATTCTATTTGATGCTCTCTTATTATCATCAGTATATGAACAAGCAGGACCTGGAGCAAAATATTGCATTGTAAGTGTTTCTGCTCAGGGTTCCACCTAACAAGACATACCCTATTTCAGGAAGCTCCATTCCATTGCCCCTTTTCTATACACATGTTTTGTGCTGTCCCCACACTAGCCAGCATTTTGTGGTCACTGAGTTGCTGTCCCCCTCCCCTCCCCTCCTTTTGCAACTTTGGCCTTTTCCCAGTCTTTGCTGATATCCACCTCTTATGCCTGACTTGTACCATTTTTCTTGTGGCATGAAGAGCATGTTTGTCATTAGCTTATAGGGTAGTTACCCTCAGAGAGAACCAATGGATGCTGTTGCTTGTGTGGCATAACACAATATTATAAAGATGAGGCTACTAAAGCTAGGAGTGATGGTGTCTCTGAGAATTTGAGAATTGCTCCAGAGGAAGAGTCACTTTTAGAATCTCTCTCAAAATAGGCTTGCTTCAGAGATCCCCAGTAGTAGAAGAGGACACTAAGACTCTTCTCTCAGGGCTTTACTGCAAGAATTAGAAAAATAAAAAAAGGGTACAGAAAATGAACATTAGGAAACCTCCTGCACAAAGTTTCCTCCTTTACAAAGTTTCCTCCTAAGTCACTGAGGGAGGAAAAGCACCAGGCACTGCTGCTGCAGTATGCAGACAAGTTTCTCTTTGTCTGAGACTGTAGTATAGGACTGGAATGTAGGATAGACTAAACTGCCTTTCATATAGGAATCTTTTCATGTTTATCTGGATGCATGTTGGTTCTCTTCAAGATCTTTCAAAAGATCATGCAAAAGATAGTGGCTGAGCAGGTTGGTGTTGGTGAAAAGTTCAGGGAAGTTGAGCTTCCATATATTCCATATATTCTTTGAACATGTGTGTGCTATTCTTTTGAAAAGAAGCATCTCTCTCTGTTTGATCTATTTAACAAGATTATTGTTTGGAAAATATGAAGGAAAGTTGTGAATGAGGAGCAGGAAGGGCAGGACTTCGATGTGATATATTCCTTAGCTTATTCATGAGCTAAATGTTACTGAAATTTAAAATACGTATCCAGTATGTCCTTGTTATCTACTAAATGGATTACCCTATCAAAGAAAGAAAAAGGTTATTTGTTCTCAAATCTATGCTGGCCTTGAGTGGTCATCCTACTTTCCTCTAGGTGCTTGCAAATGGATTGTTTTGTAATTGTTCTAATAGCTTCTTGGCTGTTGAAGTCAATGTCACTGCTTTAAACAAACGGAGCAACCAACCACATTTCCCCAGGCCCTCCCCTTTTTCACTTTCAACAAAGCGCTACATGTTTACTTTTCTCCAAAGTGCTGTGGGAACTTATCTGTCCTCCATAAGTTCTCAAAGAAAATTACAAATGGTTTCCTGGTTTCTTGAAGTGCCTCTCTCAGCACTCTAGGGTACATTTCATCAGGCCCTGCCAACTTAAATGTGGAGATTTCTTTATGCTAACCAGCTTAGGGTTTCTGGTACTGACTGATTTTGTGTAATAAGTGGTTCTAAAAAGAAGAATCTAATTTACATCTTGGGTTTTGTCTTGCAGGCATTCCCGTGTATTTCAACAGGAATTTATGGTATGTAAAACCCATTATAAAGTTTCCATTCAAGCTATTTTTCTTCCTGACAAGTGCTCAACTTTGGTTTAAACCAGTCTTTTGACCCTTGCTAGAGTATGTTCTTTGAGTAGATGTTTCATGAGTTTTGCGTATCCAGTAGTATTAACAGTTTGTTCTATGGTGCCTGGTGGACTGCATTACCTAGGAGCTCACAAAGAGTTGTTCATGTCCCGCAAGCAGTTGTGCAGCTTAGTTTTATATGAATGGGGTTTCCCCCCCCCCCCAGTTTGCTTCAGCAGAACTGCCGCTCCCATGGTGTGAGCAGCACTGAAGTCAGATTACGGGGATGAGTTCTCTGTACATGAAGAGATACTGGGAGCAGTGCTGGGGCAGGAGAGCCCTGGGCTGCTAGTATGTGGTGGTGCGGATCAGAGCTCAGCGGTAGAGCACATGCTGTATCCCCAGGTAAAGCCCTTCTGTTTCAGCTTAGAAGACTCCCAGGCAGTGGGGCTTGGAAAGACCTCTGCCCGAGACCTTCGAGAGCCACAGCTGATCATAGATGCTACCAGGCTTGATAGATCAATACTCAGACTTGAAATAAGACAATACCGTGTTCTCATATTGTGATGTTAAGACCATGGCCATAGAGTCGGGTGAGCTGGCACCAATTGTTCCGTTTCCACAGCTGAGTGCTGTGTGCATTGGAAGAGTCATTAGTGACTTTAGGTCCACTGTGGCCAAGCAGCTTGTGGTGGGTGTGAATTGACAAACTATGAAGCATGTACTGAAAGTCCAGGAGTGTCTGTATCCACTGTGTACGAGCATCTGCATATGTTCAGAGAAAGCTTTGATACTGAAGTACATTTAAGTTTAAGCATTTCTTAATTAAAATGCATTACTTTTTACCATGCCATGGTTCTTTTCCTCTCTCCCCATCCCCATCCACACAACTGACATCTACAACCAGTACCCAACAATCTCATTCTTAATCTCATTCTTTATCACTGCAGATCAACCAGTGGATCAGTCGTAGGTTTTATAATGAATCACTCTATTCTCTGAATTTTAAAAATTGCATTTTTTGTCATCAACACAGGAAAAAGATAGGCTTTAATGCATGGAATTTGTTGTGAAATGAAATGCAAAGATCATTTCAGTTCATTTTTATGAGAGCCAATTTTAATAGAAAATAAAATGCAATGGGCATGAAACATCTTTTCCAGATAATAAGATAGATGTGGACTGAATTCAGAACTCCTCTTTCTTTGTAAGAATGTTTTCAGAGTGCTGTTTGGTGCTGCTGTTCTGAGATAGGCTAGGCCCAGGCACAGGGAGTGTTGTTAGGGAAGCCTTCTGAGTCTCCAGGGATCGAGCCAGAGAACTCTGTTGGTGCCTGGCAAGTCCAGGGAACAGGGACCTGTTATAGTGGAGTGGAGCCCAATTATACCCCAGCAGTCAGAAAACAGCATCATAACTAGGCAGGGGAAGTATCTGGATGTTCCTTTGGGATGGAGCCAACTAAATCTGCATGGCAATGGAACAGGTAGCAAAAACTTTCAAGCCAAGCATAGCATAGCCTGTCCCTTGTTTTTGGTCCCTATCCTTGAGGTTTTAACCTTTCCTATAGAAACCCTGGGAGGGTTTGACCCTGAAACTGCAGGTCAAAACCCTCAGGGGACTTGGCAACCCTAGGTACAGTTTAAGCAGAGTGTAGTCCAGATAATGGGTTCCATGCTTCACAATATTTCATTTTTGTATGATTTATTTCCAGCAAATCTGTCATCCTGTTTTTTCTTTGATAAAAGCAGAAACACAGCATGAGGAATTGGCATCCATCCTTGGCAGTGTACTATTTGACTTGAATTATGACAGTGGGCAGGATCTGCTGTTGTACATGCATCCTTGCATTCCGATTTATTTATTTTCCGACTATTAATTTTGTCAAACATAAGAGAACACTGAGCTTCCCCCTTGGACAAGAGTGTTTGTACTGGAATCAATAACCAGAAGACCTTGTATGAAGGGTTAGTATGAACAACTCAAAGAGTCCAGGACAGGCTTTTAGTGTAGCCATAAAAGCAGTAGCATATGTTAGGTTCAACTGCAAAAGAAACCTGCAAGGTAATGAGAGTCCTTGGCTATCAGCTACTCTGCACTCCTTACCTAGTCCTGCTCTGCACTCCTTAGCTTACCTACCTAACACACTTCTGCTGAAGCTAACTGGAATGCCTTGGCCTGCTCTTGCCCTCCCTTCTCTTTTTCCACAGGCAGGGATTCATAGCCTCTGGTAACCTCTGGCACACGCTGAAATTTAGGGTGGTATCTATAAAATCCTTAGCTTGTTAGTTGCACTTCGGCTTTTGGCTCAGAACGAGGAGTGCACAAGTACCCTAGTGCTTCAGGAGGGACATTCATCCCATTAGGAATCCCATCTTTTTGCATCTGCCCATGCAAAGGGGTGAACCCAAACAGAAACTTCCACTCCTCCCTCCCTTTCAGAAAGGTTCAGACTCCACCCTCAGGGTGGCTCCTGCTGCTTGTCAGCTAGATAGAGGGACCATTGGACGTTTCTTAAGTGGTCTGCTCACTTCACCTGTTGCCTCCCAGGGGAAAGGAAATCCTCCTCCTCCACCCGCAGCTCTGAAATGTCTCCATCCTTTTCCAAGGTGGACTGTAGCCTTGAAAGTGTGGAGTCCACTGCCCAGCTCTGCTCTGCATCCTCCTCCTCAGATCTGGACAAATCTGGCAGGGCTGACTGTAATGTGTGAGAGCTGGCCCCCTGTCTGCACCTCTTTATATATACCCCACCCACTTACATGAATATCCTTTTCTGTTGCTTGGGTTGGTAGTGAGACCATTGTGGGCCCTGTCTGAAAAACAAACTTTTTGCCTCCCTATGCTTCTACGTGCAAATGGTTTCAACAGAATACAGGCGATTTTCTTACAGTCTTGAAACAAGGGCTGGGCTGGTTCATTCTGAAATCTGGCCCTCCAGTATCTGTGGACTTACTCTCATGCTCAACTCAGTCTTGCGAAGCGAGCTGAGAAGAAGTCCACAAATGCTCACGGATCCTCAGTTGCACCGTTGGCAACCTTCCCCATCAGGTGCAGCTGCCCAGAGGGTGGCTGCAGGATGAAGAAGAGGGGTGCCGTGAGTGAGTGGGCATGCCAGGCACCATTCCCAGCAGCAACCCTTCCTGCCCTCCTGGAGCTGCAGAGGGGCATTGCTTGCGGAGCATGTGGGCTGTGGGGCTTGATTGCTGGCAAGCACCTCATTTATTTATTTATTTATTAAAACATTTTTATGCCGCCCCATTCGCCGAAGCCTCGGGGCGGCTTACAACAAGAGCATGGACAGCAAGAGCACTCAGGGCTGCTGCCATGTGGACTGGAGTCCAGGGATCCAGTCTCAGGGCATCCAGCAGATTCCTCATACATCCCTACTTGAAGCATTGTTTTCCCCAGTTGCACAGGCTGTAGAGACATTCCAGTGGAGGGAAAATATTTATTTATCTGAAATATTTTTTGTTTTGCTTCTCAGCCATAAAGGCTACCAATCCATCTTATATTTAGTGTGCCGTTCTATGCATCTTTACCCAGTAAAAGTCCTCTAACTCATAGCATGCCTGCAATGCATAGTATGGCTGGCTGGGGCCTGGTGGCAGCTGTTGGCTTTTTTCTGTCTAACTGTGCATAGGATTGCACCTTTAATTAGCAAAGCAAGGTAGTATTAGGATATGTTCATCATTTTATGTATAGGTACTCAACCTGAGAGTTAGAAATCTTTACTTTTAATATCAGTTGAGTCAATTTAAAGACAATGTTTGCTATCCCCAAACACATGGGAGCTGCAGCTTTGAGGACAGAGGCAGGCTTGGACTTTGTAGAAGGCAGACCTGATTATTGGGTTTTTTGTAATTCCCTGTTCTCCCTGTTGCTTCATTCAAATCCATAACCAAACATATGCATGGCACTATGCGATAATAATATATGAACTTTATATTTTTCTCCACTGCTGCTGCTTTCACACGACCTGCCCCTGATGGGTTTTTTATTATTTAATGTATTTCTGGCAGAAATTATGTACTTCAGGTAGAGGAAGGCATTCACTTTTGCATGTATCAATGCAATGCCTTCACCTCTCTTGAATGGGGGATTTAGTAGAACACCTTATTCCAATAAATCATGTACTGGTTGTGTAAAAGAAAGTGAGGCAGTAAGCTTTGTTTTTATTTTCCATATTTTTTTTGCTGAGATCTCTTTAATGAGTCAATTAATTGACTGATCATTTTGTTTCCTGGAAGACCATCTGAATAGTATGACCTTCTTTTTGATACCAAAATCTGTTCCAAAAAATATAGCTGGATCTTTGTTGAGACCTATTCTGATATCAGCTAAATGGAAGCCGGTTTCTTTGGTAAAAGAGATATCTGCTCTCTGCTTTCAGATTTTGCTACTGTAAGTTCATAGATGTATGCAATGTGTGTGCCTATATGTTAATTGATACATATTGTGAGGTCTCGATGCATCCTGTTTTAGTTTTCATAGCAGTTTAGAATACTTCTTTCCCCCATGGAAGGGCAGAAAATGGGAGCAATAACAACTTGCAAAATGTTTGGCTGAAAGGGAACCTGCATTTTTAACATAACGATATTAGATGGAGAAGAAGTCTGACTCTCTGACAAAGCTTGCACCCAAAACTCCTCCTTCAGGTTCTTTGAATACTTGATGTTCCCAATTAAACTTGCAGCTCCTAAAAGACCAGAGGCAGCTAGCCAGCAAGGCACCATGCCAAGCCTCAATAAAAAGATGCTTTCATGTGTCTACATTTAAAGAGCCCCCCCCAATAGAATTATACTCATAACATTTTAAAAGCATGAAATAAAGAATGATATGGAGTTTTGTACATCAGTGTAAATCAATAGAAACCCTCTTGGAAAACTCTTACAAGACAACTGAGTGCCAGCCTGTAGATGCAGAATGCAAATTGTATTAGGCTTCCCTGGTGATCTGTGGAAATTAAAGTATGATATAGTATAACAAGGAATATGTTTCTGGATTTGGGCCTGGAGTAAAATAATGAGGTAGAAAAAAGAATAATTCTTACATTCTTCTTCTGGATATATCAGTTAATTGCAATGTTTTTCATGCATGCTTTCTCATATATAGAAATGATGCACTGGTAATAAATAATTGAATTTTACAATTTGATAGAACTCCACCTTACCATACTAGAGAGTTAGTTCCAAAGACTGGAATCCAATTAAAATCCCTCTGTAAATGGAAAGTTTTGAGCCCTCTTGAGCAGATTGGGCAATACATGGGAAGGGGAATCACTCCTCCCCACTTTGCTGGTGGAAGCCTTTGGTTGATAGAGGGAGCCTAATCGCATTTCACATACAGGTGATTCTGCTGGGCATTTGTAACTGAGGGTTATTTTGATGGTTCTTTACAGAGCACAAGGAGATAAGCTCTTTCCCCATTGATACGTTATCCATGTCCTAGTCAGGTCTGTATCCCAGGAATCCATACTACCTGGATCTGATGGTTGTTGTTGTTGTTGTTGTTGTTACTACTACTATTATTTTCATTTCTCTACAGTCCCTCAGCTGAAGGTCTCTGGGCAGTTTATACAATCAAAAAATCTTAAAAATACCATAAAATCAGCAGAAGCCATTAAAAAGGTTAAAACAGCTAAAAACAACAAAAAACAGATGATAAAAACTAATAGTACAAAGAATGATGAAAACAGTGACTCTGCAAACATCTGGTGATCCCTCTCAAGCCCCAGGGTGGCCAAGTAATTCCTTAAAAGCCTCAGAAAAGAGGGCCATCTTAACCTGGAGCTGAAAAGATGACAGATTTGGCACCAGTTGGGCCACAGTGAGGAGGTTAATCCAAAGATGGAAGTCCACCACCAAGAAGGCTCTTCCCCTAGTTGCCACCCTCTGCACTTCCCTCAGAGTTAGCCACCCTAGGAGGAATGTCAT
>NW_025336480.1:23679941-23817778 GCF_004798865.1 Varanus komodoensis | reverse complement strand
CAGAGGGTTTTGTCATGCTGAGTGTCCAGGTCAGAGAGGGCTCTCCAAGAGAGTGATCTAGGTGGGTAACCAAAAGTCAAAGAATCCACCTAGTCCATTGTCTGCGACAGAAAGCAAGCTCCAGCTGTGCTAATTTATAGCTGACTTTAAAGCAGCACAGCTGGTTAATTAGGTCAGCATGTTTATTTATTTATTTGGGACATTTCTAACCCGTCGAATCACTATGCATCTCTGGATGGCTTACAACAATGTTTCAATAAATACAACAATAAATACAACAATATAAAATATCCTATTATTAGCCCAAACAATAATGATATTAATAACACTAATAACCCATAAATGGTATTAATAAAAACCACAATTAAAATTTAAACTTTAAAATACTGGGTGAATAAAAATGTTGCTGGGAAGAGAGAAGACACTGTGTCTTCAGTTTGGACTTCAGATGATTTCACTTTACCCTGCACCTTTCCATGGGATGAATTTTTTCCAGCATTTTCACCTGCTCTTCAGAGCTTCAGGGGCGGCCTAGGAGGGTCCAGGCTGCTCTTCCAGTAGGAGACCGTCAGCTGCAACATGGCTTGCTGTTCTGTGCAACCCCAGTGACAATGTTTTTTTCACAGTTTCCCCATTTCCAGCAGCAGGTTTGGCAGCAAGAGCGGCTATGGTGGCAGTGGCTGCTCCAGCCACCATTTTCCACTGCTGAGTTGCTAGCAGAGGATGCTGATTGGCTGTTTCTGTATCGGAATTGTATAAGCAGAGCATGTGCCCCCAAACATCCTCCTAGTGTGCAGTCCCCAATGCCTGGCTACCCTGTCTTACACCATCAGTGGGGTGCTCGCCTTGCTGCCATACCCTCCACACCCTGCCACCTTGCTGAGATGTCCTCCATGCCCATTTTACAAAGCCTGGCCTTGCTGCAATACCAGCCTTGCCTTGCAAGCTCACCGATGTGCCCGGCATGTAAGGCTTGGGCTTACTGCAATGCCAGCCTGCTGCAGTGACCATAGGGGCCACCATGTGGCACTCCTATGGAGCGATGCACCGGCAGTGCATAGGGTCTCACCACCAGGTGAACATCCCAGGGAGCCCATTTCTCCTTCTTTTCCTCCCACCCGCTGTCCTACTTCCACCCTGTTCCCAACACTCCAGGGGACTCCACACAAGCCCTGCTGCTCCCGTCCTCCAACAGCCTGCTGGGAGAGTTTCTTCTGTATGCTAGTTTTTCAGAGATCCAGTTCTCTCACAGAATTATGCGGTCAGTAGATAATTCTTATTAGACATGAGAATTACCAGGTATAGAACTAATAAGCAGCTGAATCATCACACTTTGATTTCAATTTTCTTAGAAGGTTTGTCTTAAATAAACTTTGTGGATTGTTCTACTGAAGCACTAAATGTTTAATTTTCAGTGAGATGGGACAGTTCCTTCATCCTGATTATAGCTATGTGTTCTGCGCAGAATTGTATAAACAGAGCACATGAATTAGACTTCATAATTCTATGGCTTCCTTTTCTGAATTAAAATGTGGTTTGACAGCTCAACTGGGAAAAGTGCAGGACAATGTAATGGAAGGGAGCAGGGCCCAATCAGGCACTTGCCCATCATCCACTTCTAATTTGTCCTTGGATGCTAGATGACCATGTTAGAAGATGCCTCCTTGCTTTGCTCCATACTTTCTCTAGAATGTGACTTAGCAATCATATAGCACTCTCCTCTTGGGTTCAGAGCACTTCATATTCCTTTCCATTAACCCTTACATCATTTTCGTTATTAATGTGTCAGTCCCACTACATTTGTTACTTGTCATCAAAACTGATTACATAATAAAACATCCATTTAAAAGACACACAACATAACTGATAATTTGCAGCTCATTGAGGAGGTAGCTGCCATGTAGATTCAGGTTTAGGTGACCTTTTTCAAGGTGTCAATTTCCAAGATCATCTGCAGAAAAACAGAAGGCCTTGGATTTTTTGTTTAAGTCTGTTTAAGGGTTTGGAAAAACATTCTTCTCATTTCCCTCATCTTTCCTGTTCCCCACAGCTTTCCCCACCAGCTCCCAAGCAGGCTTGTCCTCCCTTTTCCTTTCCTTTAAACAATGGTGGGTGGAGATAGCAGCGGTGTAGTGATAAGAAGAGAAGGAAGGTTTCCTTGCCTTCCATTGCTCTGAACCTGTCATTGTTACACTGAGTAACTGTTTATCAGTATAAGGAGGAGCAGAACATCTTTCTTAGAAAGCAGAGATTTCTCCTCTAGCTCATAGAAGAATTTTAAGGTTTTACAATTATACCTCTTTTAGGAGCTCCAAAGGTTTGCTTATGAATCTGACTTAGAAGAACTTTCCTGGTGCCAGAGTCTGGGTCATAGGCAGCAGGATGCCAGACAGAGGACCCAGGCAAAATGGTACAAGTCACCACTTCAGGAACAAGCCCAAGTTGTAATTCCAAGCAGGCCAAGGTCAAAGCAGAGGTGGGTTGTGTGGAGCAAGGAGTAATTTGATAAACAAGAACATAGTCAGACCTGGCCAGAGTTTGGGAGCCAGGAAGACAACACAACAGGGAACTGGTACATGGGAGCAGGATAACAAGGAAGGGTCAAGAAGTAGCAAGGCATGGCGGGCAAGGTCAGGAAGGAAGGGGAGGTGAAGCAGGAGAAGGAGCAGGAGCAGACCATGATCCAACGGGCAGGAAAGTAGGTTCCACAAGCATGGCAAGGATTCAGGCACCAAGAATCCAAATAACTACCAGGAAACACCTCAACGAGCCAGGATGACCTTCATTGTCATGGCAAAGACTGGAGGGAAGAGGCTGTTCATATTTTGCTCTTCCCTCAGGCCTCCTTGCAGGTGCTTCTTAGGGCCTGGGAGCACCAAGAGTTGGGTCCTAGCCCTGCACTTAGTGCTGCAGCTGTCTTGGTTCTGGCAGCAGATGGAGGCATGGAGCAGTTCATATTCAGAGAACTGGCATCCCAGGTGCCTGTTCACACAACAAAGGATGCACCATAAACCCATGGAGGTCAAGTCAGGATTGCCCCATTCTACAACTTGCTCCTGATTTACTTCGGTTTAGCAGAACTTAGCATATACACATAGTTTTGTCTGCCCAATCAGAACATGCATGCAAACACTACACACATGGTGTTTGTATATGTGTAGGGTCTGTTCACAAGTTCAGAGGTAAAGCCAGTGAACCTGACCCCACTTGGCTTCATGATAAATGTCATTTTGCATGAGGAGTGTCCATTTCATGGGTAATGAAATGAGAGCCCTGATGAAATTAGGCATTTGAAATGGTTAATGCATCAACTGGTTTGGAAGTTGTTAGCAAAAACAGTAGTCACTATGTGGACTCTATTAGAATATTCAAAGTATTTCAGCAATCTAATTAGCTACTTTGTGTTAGAATTTGTCACATACATTATTTAACAGAGTTCTTATTTTAAACAGCATGCTGTCCGTGTTCCAAACTGTTCCCTCCGTCCATTTCTCTCTAGAATACATTCTACATGCTTAGAAATTATTACCAGGGTGCCCATTGATTAACTCTCAGCCATCTAAAATTAGCATTAATAGGATATATTTAGCAGACGCACTGATTCCAGAAGAAGAATGGAAGGTATCAAACTCAGTTCTTTGATGGATGCTGCCCTCTTCTTTTAGCTGTATTGGATTATGAAATGCAGGTTTGCTATAAATCTGTGTTGTCTTTCCGACACTGTTTCACTGTTATTTGAGTCTTCAGATCTCACTATAAATAAATGCTTGTCACATTGTAACACATTTAGATTCCCTACAAACTAAGGAGATTAAGACATCTGTGGAATCTTACAGGATTTCTGATTTGGGCCCTGATGCTGAGGTTCTGCACTTTTCCATTGAATTCTTGAAAGGGAGAGGGATGGAAAATAGTTGGAATCTGAGAAGGAAATTTGGGATGTGTTTCTTTCGAGTCATAACCCCCAAGACTTCATAGTAGGGTTTGGTTTTTTGTTTAGGGAAGGGAAGGGAAGCGAACGTTTGAATAGAAAATGACTCTTTCAGAGAAATAATAACATTCATGAAAAACTTTTAAAATGGAATCCAACATTGTCAAGCAATCCAATCAGTTATATTTTGAAACAGAACCTGGTTCAAAGAATTAGACAGCATTTAAAGAGAATGTATAAACATAACAAAACCAAAAACAAACACACACTTATTGTCACATGAGGCAACATCATAGAACAACTTTGCTTTCTGTATTCCCTGACCTGGTATTGGAAAATAGCTGCCTCAAATACTGCCTTATACTAGTGCTCCTGCTTGATGGGAATTTATAGGTGGTATCTAATGGTGTCATTCTAGAAACTCTAACAACAGAACCAGAGTTCTGCAGTACGTTCAGTTGCACAGGGGCTTTTGCATTTTG
Source organism: Varanus komodoensis (assembly GCF_004798865.1). NCBI lineage: Eukaryota > Metazoa > Chordata > Lepidosauria > Squamata > Varanidae > Varanus > Varanus komodoensis. The sequence continues at coordinate 23,813,365 of NW_025336480.1, read as the reverse complement.
CTAGTGGCCCATATGCCACTGGGGCACCCAGAAGAAAGTGGTGGTGCAGGTCGTCCTGCAAGCAGCACTTAGCTGGACTCTCTGTATGGTCCATGTGCCATTTACATTATTGCGAAATGATTGGTGCCCGTTGGATACTGCCTTGTATGTCTGTATGTGTTTTTGTTCCATCCTGAACTCTCAGTGTGGTGTTTGCTTAGCCTGCAAAATGTAGGGTTGCATCCTGTGATGTTTTTCCACCAGCAGAAGGGAAACTGCATCAGAACACAGTTCCATTTCCCTGCGTTCCTCATTTACCCCCACCCCCACTCTTCTGTGGAGGGTTGAAGTACAAATTTGGAGGATGCATGGGTGGCTTAAATGGGAGGGGAAGACAGGGAAGTCCTGTCATATAAGCGGAGGAGAGAAACCTCTTGGTGTGTTCATTGTATTTGTAACCTGTCCTTCCTGATGTGAGCTGGTCTCTTCCTCCCTCTTTTCCTCTCCAGCATACTTAGAAGAGACTTTAACAGTGCACTCCTTTTATTAGAGCTTAGCAGGCTAAAAATAGTATCAATCAAAGGAGCTTTCCCTTTGAAATGTGGGAGAAGCCTCTGCCTGTGCAAAGGGATGAATCCAAATGGAAACTCTTGCTCCTTCCCTCCCTTTCAGAAAGGTTCAGACTCCACCCTCAGGGTGGCTCCTGCTACAGGTCATGCAGTGAATCCTGCTTTCCTCTTCTTCCCTCTACAGCACTGTGTACCCAAAAATTCCCCTTAAGAGTGTTGGAGAGACCTATCCAACCTATTGCAGACCACGTATTATGGCAGGGGTTTCAAACTCAACTTACCTGGGGGCCGCTGGAAGTATAGTCTGGGTGAGGCTGGGCCGCATCAAGCATTCCAGCACCGCGGTGGGGGTGGGCCGCTCATCCGGAGGCCAGCCTGGGCGCCACCAGCACTTTGAAGGCCGCAGGGCCCCTCCCCCGTGCCCCACCCGTCCCGGCAACTGGCCCGCGGGCCGCGAGTTTGAGACCCCTGTATTATGGGGTTGTAGTGGAAGGAGAAAGGGAATTATGCAAACTCAGTTAGGGGAATCTTGCATCAATCATGCAAGGTTCCTGATTTCAGGAACTCATTGTCCCTTGACATCCCTGTGAGGCAGAGCCCACAATATTTGGTAGGTTTTCCCAACCTTCTGTGGAGGGGTTTGGAGGGGGCACGAGGGTTGTGTGTTGCAGAAATAGAAAACTTGTGCAGTATTGGACTTCATACTTCTTGATCATATTCCCCCTCCCCCGCCACTTCTTTGTTCTTGCAGTCATTATTTCCTGTCTGCTACTGCTTGGACTATTGCTTGTTTGTTTGTTTGTTTAGTCGTGTGTAGTTAGCACTGATTAGTCGGGGCAGAACATATACCCAAATGCTTATCCCAGTGAAAATAAAACAATAAAAAAACAATGCATGTGGGTAGCCTCTGTGTCCAGATACATCTATTGTCAATTTGCATTATATTAATTTTAAAGGAATGTGTATGCAGGTGTGCACCCACTACTAAATTCTTCCACAGCCAGTCAACTGTGTCCTTCTGGGAGGTGCTGAGTTGAAGCAAAAACACTCATGACGCCCCCCCCCCCATATTGGTTCAGCAATATTTTAATTTTTTGTTGCTGTTATCTGCCATTGAGTCGCCTCTAAGCTACAACAACCCTATGAATGAAAGACCTCCAGAATGTCTTGTCCTTATTAGTCCTGCTCAGCTCTTGCAAACTCAAGTCTGTGGCCTCCTTTATGGAATCGATCCATCTCACATGGGTCCATCGCTTTGACTTTCCCTAGCACAAGTGTCTTCTCCAGTTTATTTATCATTATGCAACAATAAACCTATGTATCCCCAAAAGCAGAAAAGAAACTGTTGCTTGTGGGAAAATGTCTTGTGCTTGAATGGGCATCAAATGCTTTGAGCTTCCATTGAAAAGGTAAACATTGTTTTATCCATCCACTTCATGCATGTGGAGTCAATAAGTGTTTGGGATAATTGTTGGTCCATGTTTACTGGGGCCCGCCAGCAGCACACAGTGTATTCTTTATTTATACTATTTATTATGCACTTTTCATGATGCAACAAAGTGTGGCCAGTACAGTATGAAATGAGAAAGAAGTACAACTGGGGAGGACAGACAGCTGAATAAGCTTTCATGATGCTCACGTGATGACACTCAAAAGCCTGGATGAGTAAAACAGGTCTTCAGTTGGCACAGAAAGCTCACCAGCAAGGGAGCTCCACAATTGGGATGTCTGCATCATCTCTCAGGTTGCTGCATATCAAACCACAAGCAGATGCAGCTTGGATACAAAGTCATCCCTGTTCGATATTAACATGCAGGCAGATATATCAAGGAGAAGGCACTTCATCACAAATGCAGGTCCTAAGCCAGGTGGGGCTTTATATGCTAGCATGTGATTTACACCACTTTAAAAAAATCCTTGCAAGAGGAAGAAAGGTGGGGTATAAATACAATATCAAGAAGCAGTATCAGCACCACCAGGGGCTGAAAAATACTTCCCATTTGAAGACAGAGTATTAAGGGCACTTCAAAACTTATTTTTTCTACATGAAAAACACTTCTGCACAGGATGGAAATAACTAGAACACTGCATATACATTGCTATTTGTGACAATCACATATGCGTGTCTTTCAGTGCATGCACACTGCTCACAGCTTCCTGGCACATGTTCACAGTAAGCCTTGTGCACTCATTTACCTCCTCATATTCTTTGGATATATGGAGGGGAGAGAAAGACTGCAAGCTGCTCCTCATGTCTTCAACAGCTACGCTCTGAGATCTTGGAATCCTCCATGTGATTAGGAATACTGGGAGGTCAGCTTTCCCAGTCACATAGAGAATTCAAAGTGGGTTCAGCCAAATGTCTGATGAATTCTACTCCAGAACTTCCCCTGCAAGGCAGAATGAAGCTGACAAGGAGTCTGGAACAGGATACTATGAAGAGTGTGAGGACCTTCCATCTACAGCAGGTACCTGGACTGTTATTTCAGCATGAACAGTGAGGGACCAACCGAAGACACTGGACCTCCAGCACCGCTAGGAGAGGTGCTACTGGCCAACTGGGGCCCATCATCATTGCCCATATCTCCATGCCAGTCTGTCAGTGATGACAACAAACCTGGGGGGAATCCACAGAAAAACCAAGGCGACATATTGGACTCGTGGTTAAAGGTCTGTCCCATTGAGGACTTCTCCACGAAGGACTGGAGTGTGAGAGGGGAGAGCTGGTTGTCACGTGCAAAAGGGTTCCTAGCTGGGACCACATTGTTGGAATGGCTCACTCACCAGAAGCTTTCCTTGGTGCTGGGACTACAGGCCTGTCTTGCCCGCTTATGTCCCATGGACTTTCATTAGGACTAGGAGAGTACCTGTAGCCCTGCTGCTCCCTCTATGCACTCTGGGGACACATGGAGATGGTCAGCAACGTACGGTTTATGTGTCCTTGTAGCTAAATACAGACATTCAGTCATTGCATTAGGCAATCTTTGTGTCTTGGCATGAAAGCCTCAGAGGGCCTACCCGACAAGAAGCTAAACAAGAACTTTATTGTCTTTCTCAGACAAGAACAGGCACAGAAAATGCAGATACAAGTAAGTTCTGTGATACCTGGTCACTAAACTATATGGTGACACTAGTGATTAAACTATATAATGACACACACATCCTGTTTTTATTTCACAGACTTTTTGATATTAAATTCCCAAAGCCACTTTGGTGTGCTCCAGATCTGGTTACAGATAGGCAGGTTTGGACATCTTCTGTTCAATATCCAGTGGCTTTTTGCATGCCATGGTTGTTGAGTGCCTAAGTTACATCACTGAAAGTGTCAGTCCAAATGTGAGATGAACACAGTAGACAGAATTCTGCTGAGAAGTATAATTCGCAAAACAGCTCAATGAACTACTAAAGCTCACTGCGTGAAAAACTATCTAGATAACCCCATTCTGGGTGAGCTGCCAGAAACTTTTTGAGCTGGGAAGACTTAGCTAAGGCAGTGAAATTTTCTGCATGTAGACCTGCAAAATCCAGCTGCTGCTTCAGCACTGTATTAAAAAATTGATTATTTCTTTCCAGGATGCCTGAGTTTTAACCATTATCTCAGTAACTTAACTTGATGAACCTGATCTCTAGGTGGAGAACTTGTTATATCAGTGAATTGTGCCATATCAAACAGATGGAAGATCGCCACAGCACTTTCCTACGAATGCAGCAAAAGAATCTACAGAAGGCATTTTTGTGTGTGTTCCTTCTCTTTGCTGCTCGAAAACTCAAAGAAGTTGTGCTTCTGTTCTTTCATTGTACTTTATTATTTTGCTATCAGTAGGCTAGATAGGAAAGCTGCTCTATCATTGGAAAGGACGAGTGCTGCTGAAGGAAGGGAAGAATGAGGCTTCACATAGTTCCAGCTAATGAATGGCTGGTACTGTTTCCAAGCCAGGAACCAGATTGAGAGGGTGCCCTCTATCCACTTCTTCAGCCTTTACTCTGTGGATTTTGTTTGTGCTCATGACAGGGCATTTCAGCCCTGGAAGTGGATTCTCCCTCTTTATCTCTTCAGCACTTGCTTAATGTACTGTGTGCTATTGACTACTCCGAACCTTTTCACCTTCCTTTTGTCTGGAGATGTGACATCCAAGAAAGCTAATGTATCAGCAACAAATGAAATTCAGTGACAAGAATGAAATGTGGCTTTCTTCGCACTGGAGCAAGTCAATTTTGAATACATTGACATAGGATGCCTGAATTTGAGGCCTCCCCTTTTCACTGAATCATGGGAAGTAACTAAAAAAACCTCACCTATTTGTTGTGAGCAAGAATATGGTAAAGCATTTGCTTTTGAAATATACTTGATAAATTACCAATGGTGAGGTGAATGATTTTAAGAAACCAAAAAAGATGCTCTTGGTTTGTATCTGTATATGAACTGAATATAAATAATAAATTTGGCTTTAAGTGTCTGACAGCTGGTGTCTTCAGAATGGTATTCTCTTTCATTAATACAGATTCTTCTATTCATCCAGTATGTAAATTTATCTAGACAAATGAAGATATTAATTAAAAGAAAAACATTGTTATGAAACGCAAAGATTTGGGGGGAGGAAGTGTCAGAATGTATTCCTGTTTGTGTAATTAGGAACAAAGCAGGCCTACATGCACTGGTGCCCAAAATAGAAGTGTTGTTTTGTTTCTTCCATTGCGGTGATATGCCTATTAAATTCTCTTTAGCTTGCTCAGGACAGTATGCTCAGAAATAAATGCTCTTTCGCTCTGTTTTGAAGGGAAAGATTGGTTCATTGGAACCTTTTGGCTTAAATAAACATAATGGAGCAGTTGTTTGTGTACCTGATTGCAGGATGGGCAGTATAAATCGAATTACGCACTGAGAGAGAGAGAGAGAGAGAGAGAGCAAGCGAGCGAGAGCAGAGGCCACCCAGCTCTCCTTTTCTGCTTTTGCAAAATGCACCAAAAGCTGGAGTTTTACTCAATAAAACCAAACACTGTTTAGCTCTAAGCTGTCACTATTGCCAAGTGGCACTGGTTTGAGGGGCACTCCACAAGCAGACTAACTGTAATTGGCAATCCATTTCTTCATTTCCCTTTGTACAACCAACCCTTACAAATTAATCACAATCAAATGTTGGCTGCAGTGAGGGGCAACCTGTGCAGCACAGAAGAAAAATGAGGTCTCTTGCTGGCCTGACAGACCAATCTTTCAGTTCACCCTATTATAGTGAACAAGGGGGCTTTAGCGTGCCTGTCTCCAGTACCACCCATAAAGAAATTGTCCACTCCCAGACCTGAGGTTTAACTGAGGTGATAAAGGCTACTGAACGTTAGCTCACCACCTCGTTAATCAGCCTCTGGACTGCGGATCTGATGCATTAGTCCAGATGGGGAAGCTTCAGTGTGGAATGGCTTTACATGAACAAGGAAGATATCATCACCTAAATGGAAATACGAAGAGGCATTTCTCACTGGGTGTCCTGCAATTGGGAAAGCCATATTGGTTTGAGAAGGATCCGTAGTAGCTAAGCGGTTCTTGTTAAGGCAGCATTTTATCAAACTCATCTTCTGAACAGGGATGAGTTGCACGCCTTTGGAACTGGATATCGGGGAGTACTAGGTAAATGTTTGAAATGGGAAGTTAGAAAAATGGCTGTTTTATTCGTTTGCTCCCTCGCCTGGCCCACCATCTGACTGAGAAGGCTCAGGAATGGAAGCAGTCTGTCAGCCTCCCTCATTCTGGTGCCCCCCTGATGTTTGGGCTGATCATTCCCTTTGATCAGCCCAGCCAGCATCACTAGTGGTTGGGAAGGCAGGGAGCTGCAGCCATAACATCTGGAGGGAACCAGGCTGAGGAAAGAGGCCACTGTGAGCTCTTGTTCATCCTCATAACAATGTGCTGAGGCCAGTAAAATGCTGCCACAGTAATTTATCCTGGTTGCTGAACAATACCCATTGAGTTTTGTTGTATTTGAGTAGCTGAGCATACCTAACGTGTACCAAGGGGAGCTAGACTATGTTAGAGGCAGTTCAGATTGTCAGGAAAAGCAGCTAGTACTGCTCTCTTAGGACATCTTACATTTGTGAATGTAAACAGAAAACAAAGACTTTCAGTGCTCTCTCACAAAATTGCTTGATTATGGAAAACAAAAACAAGCTAGCACCACATGAAGCAAGGTGCCAATCTACCCTGCTTTCTCATGGACTAAATGTCTTTATGCGACAAGTTGTTGTTATAATGAAATATAGAATGGGTGATTCTGTACAGACGTTCTGAAGTGGCACAGTCCCAAGAGGACTGTTCCACATGTTTTTTTCTGACATTGAAAGCCTGAGACATTCTGTAGGGGACAGGATAGGAAAGCTTTTAATAAATAAATAAATAAAATAAATTTGGATGTTTTTTCCCAGGAAAATTATGGGGCGACCTTGGAGATACAGTTTATCTCCTTTCTTTACAACTCTAGTCCAGAGTAGGAGTAAAATGATTAGACATGGGATTAGTACCTCCAGCACGGTCACTATTAAACTGACCAACAGGCATATTTTGAGAGCCAGTGTGGTCTGGTGGTTAGAGTGTTGGATTGGGCATCTGGGAAATCTAGGCTCTAGTCCCCACTCAGCTAAGTTCACTGGGTAACTCTGGGACAGTCACTCACACTCAGCCTAACATATCTCACAAGGAGGTTGTTGTGAAGATAAAATTGAATTCTATAAACCTCTTTGGGTTCCTCACAGGAGGAAAAAGACAGGATATAAATACAATAATAATAGGACTTTAAAGCCATCACTGTCACCACCGGCAGATTCTTTGACTGCAAAGCAGAAGGAATGTTGGGATTTATTACTCCAAAATGAAGGACTATGCTGTGTTATAAAGTCCTCTCTTTTTTCATTCTTCATCCAAAATTTATCTTGGACTTACCAGTGGTGGCTAAAGTGATATAGAAGGGTGGAACAATAGATTAGGTGAGCCCAGGTTCTCTGATGAAGAATGACATTTCAGTTTAACATGATAAGGCACAGAAAATGAACTTCCCTCAACAGTGACAGCAGATCCTAAAAGATACAGGCTTGGATTCCTAGAACCCATGTGTGGAATTCCATTCATGGGATGTGTACATTGGTAGAAGGGGAGGGGGAGAGCCTATTCTATTTTCCCTTCTTCTTGCAGCCTCTGTGTCCCCTCAATCTACCCCAAGCTTGGGGAACCCCCCTGAACACTAGAGAACATGACATGGGGGCTGCAGGAGGAAGAGGGAATTGACAAAAATAGTTTCTTCATCTTCCAATAGCAGGAACCTTTGCTGAATCAAAGATCCTTACATAAACAAAAGGAGCTCTTGTATTTGTGGCAGTATTCCTCTGGATCCAAGTCTTATCATTGCAGTGATCCCATACAAAAGAGACAATCCCTGTGTAGTATTTAGGGACAGCTGTATTCAGACTTGTTCCAGCAGGAAGGAGTGTATTTGCAGTTTGCCCATAACATGGGAACCCTTTTTGGCTTATCCTTTGAGTTTCCAAATTTAGAAGCAGAAGATGGCTATGTGCCACTTGGACTTCTACTGACGAAGTCAATTAGGGTCCTTTTAAAGAATCAAATATCAGAGTGTATTTAACCCGCAATAACCACTATTACTGTTGCATTACTATCCTTCCATGACATGTGATAAAGTGAGGAAATTTCAAACCTCAGAGACTGAAAGGGTGCAAGAAAAATGTTTGTAGTCTGGGCTTGTATTAGATGATCAGTGAGTATGCTATTTATGTTGGATCAGCATTCTTTGCAACTGAAAACACCAGAAACTACTACCAAGACATTTTGGTTAATGCTGAAATTAAATAGGCTGCTTATTTACCTGTACTTATAGAATCCCAACTGAGCTTGTAGAAAACCCCACTGATATTAAATTGGGTAGCTGGCATATTAGACTTCTATTTTGACAGCCAGAATTTGATTCAGAAAATGTTCAGATTTCTGCTTAGAATCAAATTTCACCTTCCCTTAATAGTTTTTCAGTATTTAACTAGCTCAGTGTCAGTGCATTAACTTAGTTTAAAAGGAGCTGTAAGATTTTTACCCAACTATTCATGTTCCTTATGGCATCTTAGGTACCTGTTTGCTTTTACTTGTCAGGTAAATAGCAGCTTCTGGAGGTTGGCAGGAAGGGTTATAGATTGGAGAGAAGTTGGAGAGAAAAGGATAAATTCTCCCACCCTGTAGTGATGTGCCATAAAAACCCAATATACCCCCTGATTCAGTTACTTTTCAGCTTTAAAAAACCTGTCCTCTTGCTGAACTCCCACCATTTTGTCTCCTTTGACCCTAAGACAAACAACAAGCTTTATCACTCAACTAAAACTCCAATCAGATTTCTGGATTAGATAAAATTCATTATTCCAGGGTTGACCACTCTCTTGTGTAAAGCTTGTGTTATATGGGGGGAAATAGTGTTAGCCTTCCTTAGACTGCATATCAATGCAAATTGGATCCATCAGAGTAATTGCCCAATATAAGACATAAGCTTAGACACTGAATCATAATAGCTTTTCATTTGATACACTTTAATAGCCTCAAAACATTAATCATTTTCTTATGTCTTTTAATTACCATAAAGTAGTTATACTTATGTCCATAATAGGTACTAAACATGATACCACCGAGCTTTTTAAACCATGCTTTTTATTGCAAGCTGTAAATATAATATAAGAGCCCATTATGGGTCCTCAGCCATTTTAACCTGCTGCCATTATCAGGGCAAATAAAGCACAACAATATTTCCCAACCATATTTCTAATAGGTCACACTTTCCCCAGTTATTTCTGCCTCATTGGCAGGTAGCCAAAACAGCAGGTTGGTTGCAAAATCTTAATCTTTCTTAATTAAAGCAGTATTATTTTCTCTTCAGTTTTGCAAAAGACATTCTAGATCCCCTAAGAGTACAGATTTTCAAAACAATCATCTCTTTAGGTGGTGTTTGGAAACCTTTGGCAACCCCGAGGACCTTTAAGAAACTGTGTTGTTACGAAGTCTGTGACTTCACCAACAGGCCTGTTCTTAAACATGCTACTTCAAAATAAATCAGACTGAAATACATGCTTCCTATGGGACTTGCACCCAAATACTATGTTTAATATCATGTTACCAACTTCATAGGATTCTCATGCTATCTCCTGTATTCAGCGCCTATATCTTATTCTGGTACCTCTGAGTACTATGCATCATTAATGAGCACAATGGGTGAAGATATGTCACCGCTGCAGGCGGCATGTTAAAGTTTGATCTGGCTGACAATTCTCAATAGTAGTGACAAAAATGATATGCTTGAAGATAATCTATACAAGTATAGACCCATTACAATTTCCCTTGGTTTCATTTTTGCTCCTAACTTTCTTTTTTGACATCCCAATGGTGCTCAGAGAAGAAGAGGAGGAGCAGGGCAAAAAGCAGGGCACATTTCTTTCTTTTAGCCTCTGCTTCCTTCCCAGGGGATGCTTTCTTGCTCAATACAAATAAGGAGATTTGCATGACAAACCAGACTTTCCTGGCTTAAGGCTTCCCGGGTCAGAGAACAGAAGTTTAAGTTGGATGTGCACCCAACTCTGCATCAGAGTGTGTAGTGGTTAGGATTGTGGGACTGGGACTCAAGTGACTGGGGTTCTAGTCCTCATGAAGCCATGGAGCTCACTGGATGACTTGAGTTTTCTTCATTGGGAAAAAAGATGGAATACAAATACGATAAATAAATGCACTTTGGATACACATCCAAACCCGCATCCTGATGAAGATGGGGAAGAATGTTTGCATGCACATGTAAGCGGGTTTTCCATTGAAAGCTGCTGAGTTGGGCAGAAAGCATCATCATTCAGATTCACATTTGGATACATACTTGATTTCATTTACTATCCTTTATAGTGAGACAAGATGGTATTTGTATTCCCGAGGGTGGATCTATTCATTTATTTATTCCATTTTTATACTGTCCAGTAGCCAAAGCTCTTTCAGAACTTGGTCTCCAAGAGTGTGTACATGAGGTTGTGCAGTGCTGAAGACTTGCTTGCTCTCCCTGCTCCAGTCCTTCAAACGGGAAGAAGGCTTTCTCCCTCCAAAGGTTTTAACCCCCGCCCCCTTGACCAAGCAGGGGATTTCACTTGCATAACACTATCAGCCAGGCCAACTGTGTGTGGATAGGGATTGGTGGGGCTGTAAGCACCTCACTGGATATTACCCATTCTTCTTGGTTCACTGGGGACCATATAGAAGACTGAAGGAGGTAGGGAAGCCAAGGGACAGAGGCAGGGGCACAGGGTGAAGCCGTAGTTTAGTGGCAGAGCTCATACTTTCCACATAGAAGGTTCAATCTCCAGTTAGATGGCTCTGCTAGTAGAGGATGGAGATTAATCTCTGCATGAGATTCTAGGGAGCTGTTGCCAATCAAAGGAGCCATTACAAGGCTAGCCAGGCCAGTAATCTCACTTGGTATAATGCAGATTCTCATGTTTTAAATCTATAGAGGTGGTGCTCGATACAATGTGAGTAGGACTAAACTGGGCAGGGAACACAGGCATGCATGCAAGCCCCTTCCCCAGTACTCCTTTGGAAGGGCGTTGTGTGTTCAGCAAAAGCCCTGCTTTTCAGGCTCCATCATGGCTATAGATCACCTGTGGGCTGTCCTTGCCAGCTCAAGCTGCTTGTCTCCTCAGAATCTGAGCGTGTAGGACTGTGGCATACCTTTAGAGCGTCATGCATAAGAGCAGTCAGCTCCTAGTTCATACGCTCAGTTAGCAGAAGCTCATGAGCTCCAGAGGTTCTTCCTAATCAGAGTTGTCAGCAGTAATATAGATAATGAGTGTGGCTATTGGCAGCGTTTCTCTGTCAGTCCTAATGAAGATTCGTTGTGTGTGGAATCATTTACCAAACCAGTTATCCCATGGCCTGATTAATGAATTGTCACTCTCACTGAATTTAAAGAGCCGCAATATAAGCAGTTGCCACACCAACTGTCTTTAGCCTTTGGAGGTCTGGTGATGGTATACTTCTCTTTACAATGTAATATTTTGTACTGCTATCATTTGGAGGTTATTTTATTAATATGCAGGTAGCTTAGATGAAGTCATTTAACTCTTTATGAAATGTGGTCTTTTAATTGTTTCAGAGTAAGTTGTGATCCTCCCAGCAAGGAAAGTGTTAAATACAGCACTGAAGCTAGTTACTAGACTATCATATCAAAGGAAATGGAAGTCTTTCTCGTTCTGTGCAATTCGGTCCTCTCTGATGTCGAGTTGAACATGTGCTTTTTTCCCTTTATCCTCCTTTTGAGTAGAAACTCAGCCTTTATCTCTACATATTTACTTGGCCACCATTTGAGCACCTTCCTCTGCATGGTTTCCCATCCCCCCACACCTCTTGTCTTAACAATTCTTTCATGGGCTTAGGAACAATTTTCTACAAGTTCGATCTCCCACACTACACTGAAACTCCACCGTTGTTCTTCACACTTTGATGTCAAAGCCCTTTGAGCCTCTGACTACAGTCAACCTTTGACTATTATCAAGGAAGCTGTTTTTTTTTTTTTAAGTGACCAGGTCAACCCTCCATATATGATCTTCCAAAGCTGTGCTTCTCTGACCCTTCTTTATTGCCTTAGGTAGTTTTCAAATTTTCACATTAATGAGGATGTTATATCGTTTGCCTTATTCTCCTCCTCATCTCCTCCCCATAGAGTCAGCTCTTCATGACCTCACTGTTTAATGGGTACTGGCATTTTGCAGAACTTGGACTGACTCATTCAGTTGTTCGCAAAAATTACTTTTGTGTTATGGTGGTAAAAGACTTGCATCTTGGGTAGTTCAGCCAATTGCACTTTTGTAGTTGGCCAGGTTGGAATTGTGAGACAATTAAGAGCTCATTCCACCTGTGGAGTGACAGCCTTTTTCACTTTCAGAGATGGCATACCTTAGCCAGAGTTATGCAGGGATGTTACCTGGTCAACTCCTTTTATGTTCATCAGATATTACCAGTTCAATGTCTATGCCACGTTCAACTGCTCCTTTGGAGAAGGAATGCTTTCTTCAGTGCTGGGTTAGTGATATTGATCCTCCACCAGTAAGCCAGCTTGCTAATTGTCTGTATGTGAGATGCACATAGATGACAATGAAGAAGGGTAGGTTGCTTGCTTGTAACCATGGCTCTTGCTGTGGTAATCAGTGCATTCACACAGCTGATGATCATACTGAGGTAAATCTATGTTTGGTATCTACGTTGATAATCTGCACTGATGTCAAATCTGAATGTCCTCTCAGTTCTGGGGCCTCAATGGATGGTCTCACGGAAATGGAGGGAAAAGACAGGAACCTGCAGATAATATATGTGCTGTGACAGTGGATGAGGTTCCTTGCCCAAAGGTCCTCAGCTATAGAGCTTTCACTGAGCAAGGCCCCTGAGTGCAAGCACAGAGCCTAGATGACCACTCAACAAACCTTGGTTACAGGAAACTGCCTGTCCTTTACTTGTATGTAGGACACCCAAGGTACAAAAAGGATACTTACAGATGTACACGGTTGTAGATTATCACACAAAAATATAGTTACTGGGTTCTAAGTACAGTCAGAGCTGGAAAAATGTGTGTAATATAATAGCATGAAGGAAGCTGAAGAAGAAAGAGAAGTGGAATGGCAGATTGATCAAAGAAGATGAATTAATATGATACATTAGCCATATTAAAGATAATTCAAAACAATTTCCTAACAACAAATACATCATAAAATCACATCTAGTTCTTCTGGCCTAGATGCTAGCAGCAGTGGTAATGTGAGACATTAAAAAGAACTTTGGAGTAAGACAGATCCAGTCCTCAATCCCAGCTATTAATGGGGAAAAGATGGAAACAAGGTTTTCATCTCGATGTTAGTGTTAAGTAGCAGCACTTTCTCCTTTGGTGACAATGGAAAAAGCAGTGGTAGAACAAGCCCTTTGGAAGCACTCTAGAGATTGGGAGGCAGGCAGGCCCAAGGGATAAGGAACAGGTATAGGATCTGAGTGTACCTGGCAGGTACCAAAGCTCTACCCTCTGGCAACTAAGAACTTTCTTCAAGCACTCTCTCCCTTTTCAGTATACTGATCTCCTTTTAAAGACAGGCACATGCTATGTGAAGTGTTCCAACATTGTCCAATTTACAGAGGGCAGTCCTCTATTTGAAGTACTGTCTAGTTCAAGTTTGGTATAAAGATACACAGGCATTATGGAAGACCTTAAAGTTGTCCATAAGCAATTAGCTCTTTGACTGAAAACTGAGTGGGAACAAAAGTCACCTGCTCATTTTTTTCTTCACTGTGATGACAAGTATTACATTCCAACCTAAATTATAGTAATCATTTACCATTTTGCAACTATGCATGTAAATGAGCTATTTTTTGCAAATGTGTGTCCTTTTGCATGTTGATAGATTCCCCCCACTTTTTTTTGGTGGGTGTTGCTTTGGTGACTGTCCTAGATGTTTGATATGGAATGCGCCTTTTCTGTTCTTATAATGAAATTACTTTTTTTATGGAAGACATTTCTCAGGTCACCTGTCCTTTTTCTTCAGGTTTTGCTAATAAAACACAGTAGTTGAAAAATAGGATGTATTGTGCCCCAAGTAGTACAGTCCGTCTATTTAAACATATACCGGGATTCTTTCCCCTCCCTCCCTCCCTCCCTCCTTCCACATTTCAAGAACCTATATTCACACACTCATCCAGTTGTCCTCCAGTGTACCTTCTTCAACTCTAGAATACTTTTAAATGAGGTGGTAAGTGCTGAACATGGTGTTCCAAATGAGGCTTGGCTAGTATCATTATTACGATGTTAGCGTAATCTACCATGATATCCATAACTATTTCAGTTGTGCATTCTGTACTTGTGGTCACCTTTCTTTTCAGTTGTAAAGTTCAGAATTGAATAATAGAGTTCTGTTTGACAAAGCCTTTGCCCTCCTCTTCACACGCACACACTCACAGATCCTTTCCTTGCCGGCCCATGATTCAATTCTGGCAATATAAAAATGTATCTTGATAGCTTGCATGCAAAAGATGGGATAAACAGTGTCCTCCAGCATAACCTTTTGTGTATTGTATTAAAAATAGTAATATGCCTATACCCCACAATAGCAATGAGAATTATTATTCTGCCTAGCCATTCACGTTTGGAACAGGTACATTAGCACCTCTTCATTTGTCAGAGAGTGCTGTCACGCTATTTATGCATACCACATTTACCAGTGTTGGGGCACATGCTCATGAATCCAGTGCAGTTTCCACTGTGTTGAAAATACGATCGTATGTCATACACAAATGCAATTCTGGGGGAAACAGGCAGAGTTGTAAAAATGATGCATGCAGAGAAATGCCCCCTCTCCCTTTAAAATGTATTTTTAATCTATTATGTACTTGCTCACTGGTGCAAAGCAGAAGATATTTAAAAGTAATTCAGAGAATAACCTCCCCCACCCCCCATGATGACTTTGCAGGGCTAAGCATGATTAAAGGCAATGTGATTTACTTTTGAATGGGCATGTATATTGTGGCATAGTCAGCTAGCCTTTCTCCCTGACCCTTGAAGCAATGTGAGAGGTTGTGCTATTCACAGGTTCAGACCCCCACATGTCCCTGATGGCACATTTTCACCTTTCACCCCCCTGCCCTGGTGCTTCATTCCACCTTTTCTATCCTTTGTGTGCAACTGATGGAAGCCCCAGCCTTGACAAAAGCAAATTTCCTCAACACTTTGTTTTGTCTGTTTGGATTGCAACTCAATATCTGGAAGCAAGTTCTCTTGAAATGAATGTGATTTATTTGTGAGAAGACATGCATAGGATTGCACAGTTAAGGACTGAAGGAAAAAATGTGTATTATGAAAACAATGCACATCTGGTTTACTGTCATTCTGTAGGTGAACTAAATGTGAGAAGTGGGAGCATGGTAGTTTCTCACCTTCCATCATCATTTCCATCATCCTGTCCATGTTGAAGCTGACTTGCTGACTTCTGCGTGTCATGCAAATATCATGCACATTTTTATGGAGGCTTTTCATGCACATTTGAATGCTACTGTTCTACTATTTGAAATCTTTGTCTGCTTTCCCCTTCCAGGTCCTCACAGCAGTGTGAGGTCTTGCCCAGTTGTAATTATGGACCCTCTAGGCCAGGGGTCCTCAAACTTATTCTAAAGGGGGCCAGTTGACAGGTGCCAGTGGGCGTGGGCTGCCAAGGAGGTACTGGCAGAGGGGCACCGTCTGGTGAGGGGGTGGGGTGCACACACATGCTCATGTGCACATAAGGCAAGGTGGGGACTGTGGACGCGTGTGGCAAGGCACTGGCTTGCTCACGAGGAGATTGAGTCCAAAATGATCTCCCCACGAGCAAGCTGCTGCTGGGCGCACACAGCGAGGCACCGGCTTGCTTACGAGGAGATCGCTTTCTCGGAGTTAGTCCAAAACGGCCTCCTCGCAAGCAAGCCTCATGTCCACGTGCGCCCAAGCGCGTGCCTGGCAAGTGCAAAACCTGTGGGGCGGGCCAGTTAAATGGGCATGGTGGGCCAGATCTGGCCCGCGGGCTTAATTTGAGGACCCATGCTCTAGGTCCTTTTCCGCCCTCTTCTTAAGGCAGTCAGCAGGGTCTTGCCTCAGTGTTTGAAATTGAGCAGCCAGTTCTCTGTGTTCAGCAATGTTCTGCTGTCAAACTGGAAAGAACGTCCTTCTATTGCTCAGCATAATACCTTTATATACAGCACTCTGCATGTTATGAACTTTGGCCTCCTCGATGGAGTATTTGCCTGTTTCACAGTTCCTGCCTCATTCTGTCTTTTGTTTACTGTGAGTATAACTTCATTATGACAGCAAACTTACAATAGTGGAAGCTTAGTTCAAAGATAGGGGTTCTTTGATGGGAAAATATGGTTTTCCTAGAGTACAGTACAGGATTGGATTAACTCCACTGTAAAACCTACTTAAAACCTGTATTAAGGTTTGCTCCTTAGTAAGCGTATTTGGGGCTGAAACCTTAATGCAAATAAAGTGTTAGTGCTGAACAGAACCTGGTGAAAAACTGGATGAGGAGAAGAAGGGTGGGAATTGAGATGCAAGGTCTGAGTTCACTCTAACCCGGGGGTCTCAGACTCAACTTACCTGGGGGCAGTCTGGGTGAGGCTGGGCCGCATCAAGTATCCCACCACCGCGGCGGTGGTGGGCCGCTCATCCCGCAGCCGGCCCGGGCTCCACCAGCGCTTTGAAGGCCGCAGGGCCCCTCCCCCATGCACTGCCCGTCCCGGCGCGCAGCTTAGAGGGAACATCGCACCCAGGGTGACGACTCACGCAGGTGCATGTGAGAACAACGCGCGGGCCGCACTATCACTAAACTTTGATATCAAGTGAGGGCCACAAAATATCGTCCCATGGGCCACGAGTTTGAGACCCCTGCTCTAACTCTTAAGTGGGGAAGGCTGATATTTGAATGCAGGTTATTACCTTATCTGAAAGGCAGCAGGTAGTGTAAATTGCCCCTGTCTGCACTAGCTTTTTTGTTGAACTGTGGCATTGGATCACTGGTTTTTGTTTTTAATTCTGAGCTTTTTTCTTTTAGAATAGATTACGTTAGCCAATATATTGATCCCTTTAGCAAGCTCTGTTTCTCCATTCACTGAAACCTTTCTTCTTTTGTACTATTCTAAAGGCCAGTGCAAAAATGACATGTTAAAGAATTTTTGGAGAATGGTGATTTTATTATTCCTTTACACAAATTGAGTGGTTTCACCTAGAAGCCAGATGGTCTGTTGATTCTGGGTATATAATAGATCATCCCAGGCCTTAGGAATTTTCATTACCTACCAAGCAAAAAGCATTTGCAACTGCATTTATTATGAAGTTGGAACCTGCCCCCATACCCCCAGCTTACATTTTGACAGTATTTGAGCACAGTCTGCAAATGCTATTTAAAATATCTGAGGAAAGAGTTCCTATCAAGATTAAAATGAATTTGAATTTGTGGGATCAGAAGTGCCATTAACAACTTGCTTAATGTTCTCCTTGACTGAAGGATGCAAGAATCAGTGAGAGCATATATTGTGAATGATATGCAAATGATCAAGAAATATGTTGTTTGATGATTTTATGGTATTTCTAAAGCTCAAAAAAGGGACACCCTCAAGGACATTTTATTACTGTTATCATCCACATGCTCATGATTTAGAGTCTGTTTGTAAGTAAGATCTTCAATAATGTGACATTGGTTGTTAGGCCAGATGTCTTAATCAGACAGTTCCCTGCTATTGGAGAGGGCAGCTGCAAGCTCAGAACCAGTGACTCTCTCCTGTCAGCTCTTGAAGGCAGAAGAAAATCTCCCAGTACTATATTTATGTATATATTTTCTTACATTTATTTCTGCCCAGTAACTGATGCTCTCTGGGCAGTTCATGGCAATTACTTTCTGCTTCTATTTTGCTGCAATGAGAAGGCATACCCAGCCTTCCCCAATGTGGTGCCTTCCAAATGTTTTGGACTTGAGTCTGAGAGGCAATGTGGTATGGTGGTTAGGATGTTGAACTGAGATTCAGGAGATCTGGGTTCTAGGCCCCAGTTGGCTATGAAGAACTCTGGGTGACTTTGGACCTTTCACTGCCTCTCGGCCCATCATAATTCACAGGGTTGTTGTAAGGATGAAATCAAAAAGAGGAGGAGGATTAGGGAAGCTGACTTGGGTTCTCTGCAGGAAAAAAGTGGGGTATTAATATAATAATTATATAAAATAAGCAAACTCCCATCAGCTCCAACCAGCTTGGCCAATGGTGAAGTATACTGGTAGTTGTAGTCTAAAATATCTGGAGGACACCAGGATCGGAAAGGCTGGCATAACTAGAAGAGCTTCAGGAGACTCTTGAAGTGCCATCAGTTGTTCTACATGCAGCAAAGAATCAGAAAAATACCTGTCCATAAGGAGGATGGATTCCAGTCCTACTTGGAAGTAAGTTAGTCCAAAAATATGTTCGGAATTGCAACTTTAGCCATAGAAAATACTAATGAGGAAACTCTAGAAATTTAGTGCATGAATTGTTGAGATAATGACATAAACCCCCCTTTTAAAAATGGAATTTATGTAGCAATTGTTAGCATAGAAATATAATGATGTAATAAGAAGTGAAATGTAGAATTCATTAAGTAACCAGGAGGAATTAAAAAGGATTCCTAGCAGTTTCTGAGCACCTGTCCGTCTTCCCCCACCTCCAGCAGAGTGTCTGAGTATGATAGCTTGCAATCCCATGCAGCCACTATCCCAATTTTATCACAGAATTGCAGAATGCACCTTTTGCTGAAGCTTGAGAAACCCAGAGACCAGAAATGAATAGCGAAGTGGTTTAATGTTGCCCTATATTAAAATCTCACTCTCTTCTCCTACCATTAGTTCTTTGGCAACTGAAAAGATGTTTTCAGTGCAGTGGTTCTTTGAAGAACAATAGAGTCTATTTATTTAAATCAGTGGCTTCAAATAGGTGTTTAACCTTGTTGGGATTTCAGGAGCAAATGAAGCCAATATCCTGCTGCTATTCAATTCAATGTGTGATGTGATTTCACACTTGACTACTACTTTGGACCTTATTCTAAATTGCTTTTGCTGTATTTTGACATCAGTGCAGAAAACCGGCATGGTTCAAAAATCCGATATGGTCGAGGCATAAGAAAATACCAGAGTTCATAGATAGATTGTGTGCCTTTCACTTACTTAAACTGGTTCATACCAAGATTTAGCTCAGGTTGAGGAAAATGTTTGATTAGGAGTTGCAGAAGTATTCTCTGTGTTCGATTATTTATTTGTTTAAATATGTATACTTTCCCCCCAGAGCACAAAGGTGGTTCCTACAAGATGAAACAATAAAAATAATATAACATAAAATAATATTTCTCATTTGTTACTAATATTTATATACTGACTTGTATGTTAAAAGGACATTGGCAATGTACACCAATCTAAAACAATAAGACCCTGCTTAGAAAAATTATTTCTAAGCATATTTCCATTTAATATGTTTTATTGTTAAAAGAATATAGCACCCTGAATTACCCCATGAAACCAATATAGACAGTGGAGTCAATGCATCATGAAGTTCATTATATAACTGGAGGCCAGTCACTCTTAGCTTAATTTATAACCCCGAAAAAAGAGAGAGCAGTGTATGTTGCCCAATGGTCATTGACGAGACAGTGGGTGAAAATGCCGTATGTAAGTGAATGTGTTCCTTCTCTATAGTTGTCCCCACCAGGTATTAACAGAGGCCTTCTACGCTAGCTGAACCTTCAAAATAATTATGAATTTCTCCAGCAAGCCACATCTGCAGCTATTAAACACAAAGTGTTGTGGACAATGACTAGTAGAATGCACTGAAATGTCTTTAAGGTTGGGTCAATTCGTTATACTTAGAGAAGACCCACTCAGATCAATGCTGTTTAAAATAGTAATGATGAATACAAGTTACATTGATTTAAATGGGTTTTCATAAAGTATCATTGAGCCTGGATCCAGCTGTATGTATGTACATGTTTGTTTCTGTAAATATATGTATTTACACCTAAGCCATTTTAATACTTTCCATATTTGCATAAATTAATATTTAAGTAATTTATATTAAACTGAATATATTGCCAGAACTATGCGACACTGCTTTTATGACATTTTGGCAGTTTTCCTTTTCTGATTCCAGCAATATGATTGGTTGTGATGTTTTCCATATGCTCTCCCAAGTAATGCATAATGAAAACATCTATGACATGGCATCTGAAATATTGCCATTTCAAAACCCCCTGATGTTCACTGCATCCGCCTATCTGGAGCACTTCAAACTGGATGGCAAACCATATGACGTATGATAGGGGCGAGAGGTTAAAGAAATCCTGAAGAATCCCTGTTTTATCAATAAGAGTACAACAGGCTTGTTGGAAACATAACACTCCCTCTAGAGAATTGTGTTTGTGAGCTTGCATGAAATCTGCTTTGCAATTCCATGTGCCCATCAGGAAAGTATTCCCTGAATGTACGGGGCAAATGGCAGCTTTCAGCAATTGCCGCTGTACATCTGTTCAAAAACATTCTTGTACCTTTGCGTTTGCCAGCAGGGGTAGTTTGAGGCTGTTTAAACATGTTCTGGCATTCACAGAAAAATTCTAGTACTTTTTCCCTGAACCTTCTAACCTCTTAGAACAAGTTTGGCTGCATGCTCAGAATCAATATGACTATCTATCATATTGATTATCTATAAAACGCACTCCGCCAGCACCACCTTTCTGGCCTGCGCCCAGCACCGGCACCTTTCAACTGGCCCCCTGGTGAAAAAGTTTGAGGATCTCTGCTCTAACCCATCGTATTCTGTTGAATGTCTGCATAGATCTTATGTGTGTACAATTCTCCTTTGATTGGAAACTCTAGAAAAACAAACTTCCTACTTGTGCGGGAGGAGTGCTTCCTCTATAACTTGTACAGTGATAAGCTCCATGTAGAACAGGCCAAGGGGGGGAACCTCAGGTTCAGGTCTGGTCCAGCCATCCTGTCTTTCCAGTCTGGTATTTCTAAGATGGCCATGACCATTTCCCCGACTGCTGATTGTTCGCCTTTGTGCATTTTCTGAAAGCTCTTAAGACTTAGGGACAGTAAGAACTTTAAAGCAAAATATGCTGGGGTTTAGTGTTTCGGCTGCACTCCTTTTCCCTTTGCTCCCACCCACCACCCAAATGTGGCCTCAGAAAACTCCTCAAGAATTGAATTTGGCCCTTGGGCTGAAAGATGTTCCCACTGCATCTGATGCTGATGTTGAGCTGGATGTGTGTAGGTCCCAGTCCATGTGCATTCATTCATCCTGGAGAGGGCCATTAAGTCCTGGAATTTTTACTTTGTAATAAGAGCAATTTCTGGCCCAGGTGAGTGGAGAGTAAAACATAAAATGAGCAACTGGAGGATTGTTTCGTTGCATGAATGCACAATATCAATAAATAGGAAACAAAGACAGTTGCTACTAGAGAAGGGGTCTTTTTGACTATGGAATCAGCTTTCCGAGGATGTGTGCCAGGCACCCACTCTTTATCTTTTTCAGTGCCAGGTACAAACCTTTTTATTAACCTAATAGATTAATTAGAGATCAGCAACAGATGCCCTTCTCTGGGAACCCTCTGTAAACGATATTAGGAGGGTGAGTACCCGGAGGAGGGATTTCTCTGCGGTGGCGCCCCACCTATGGAATGTGCACCCCAGAGAGGTCCGCCTGGCGCCATCATTATTTGTTTTTCGGGGCCAGGCTAAGACCTTTTTATTTAAAACTTATTTTAAGTGTTAATTTATTATGGAGGATTTAAAAAAAAAATTAAGCCGAGATGCACCGGGTTTTAATATTTTTAGTGTATAAATTTTTATATGATTTTGTTTGTTTTAGTTTTTGTTGTGAGCTGCCCCGAGGCTTTGTTGCGATGGGGCCGGCATAGAAATGTTTCAAATAAATAAATAAATAAATAAATAAATAAATAAATAATATTTAAATAATTTTAATCTTTTTATAACAATTGTTTTATTTCATTTATATTGTACTTTCCTGAATTTATTGCTGCTGTACCCTTGGACTAACTTGAGCCTTACTGTCATGGCCTCATTGTTGCCATTTATTGTTGCCATTTTAGCAGTGTATTATTGATTTAAATTTAGACTAGACACCAGAAAGAATTTCCTCACTGTCAGAGCAGTATAGTGGAACCTATTACCTGGGGACATTGTGGACTCTTTCTCACTAGAGACATTCAAAAACTGTCTGGACAGCCATCTGAGTGGGATGTTGTAACATGGTGCAGCAAGGGGTCAGACCTGATGGCCTTCTGACCCCTTCCAACTCTACTGTTCTATGATTTGCTGTTGTAGAGTGTGTTTGTCTGTTTTTCAATCTTGTGAACTACCCAGACAACCATCTTGGTTAACGGGCAGAATATAAATCCAATCAATCAATAAATATCATGGTATTATCTTCAAGTAATGTGTGATTTGTTTTTAATAACATGGAGGTGCCGGTCCTTCATATTAAGCAGCACAACTGTCTTATCAGCAGACATGCAGTTGACACTTTGGACTTGAAATATAGCTTTTATACAAGGTGCTGTAATATCATCTTGGGGAATAAACCCATGAGATGAACATGCTGTGTGAAGTGCTTTAGTCTGTACCCTCTATTCTGTTATTTCCCCTTGGAAGACTCCTTCTATAAGATGCAGACTTGCCCAAAATATTATTTTCATTTGATTGTCACTGGTTAGTCACCTGTCCATTTTAATATAGGAAGATAAATTAAACTTTTATTTGAAATACACGGGTCCCCCCTCTTTGAGACCTTGAAAAAGTAACAATATCTCACCCCGCAAAATAATGCTTTTTTTAAGACAAGGGGATCCTGGGAGGCAACCATGTACTAAGCATGTTAGTCCTTGCACTCCCTAAGCTGACAATCAGCTACCCTTTGTGGTTTCAGTCATAGGGTCTTTCCCAACTCAACCTGGAAATGCTGGGAGCCAAGCGGAGGACCCTTTGCATGCAAGGCAGGTGCGGTCCCATAGGGCTACAGTGATGTATCACTGGGCAATTGTGGCGAGCAGTGCTTTGTTTACAGGCATTAAATGGAGTATGATAGCTTCTGAAAGGCTATTACTGCTGTTCACTTTCACTGTGCTAACTATTTCACAATACAGAACTTCCTTGTGTAGGGGAGGCGATAAATCATCACCAGGAAAAATGGCCAAGCAAGTTGCAGGGAGCCTCCCCCCGCCCATCCCTCCTTCAGTGAAAGATGTTAAGGAGAGAAAGAGAGAGGGGGAGAGAGCGTGCACCTTCCGGCAGTGCTTGGGTTTCAGCTTCACTAAGACAAGTCCCAGAATTCTAGGCCAGCGGCTGCATCGGGCCCTGCTTCAGTGGTGCTTATTTGTATATGTGCTGTTTCTGTACCTCCTGCAGGATGCGGTGCAGTGATCAAAGCATAACACTCATGGCTAGTGTCGTGCTGCTGCTCACCACGGCAATGTGTATTGTGAGTGTATCTCTGCCTTGCTAGTAACATTAACCCTCGGAAGAGATTTATGGTCAACATCAAACAACCCTTCCTTCCATTGAGCATGGGAAATAAAAGACTGTTTTCTACATCAGATGCCAGTATTGATTCGAATCAATCACTGAATCATTAATGACCGGAAGCACAGAAGAACATTATTAGCAAATATGGAAGAATTTATCTCCCAGTCCTGCAAATTGCATTAGAACAAAGGTTCATTGAAAACTACATTCGTTTTAAAAGGATGCGATCTTTTTCGGGAGGTTGATTTACAAAGAAAAGAGAAAGGAATCCTAGGATTTCAGGTCTCAGCTAGAATTTATCAGTCATCTTAATCTCACACAAAAATATTCCAGTTTAGTTACATTTCTGATTAGTTGAAATCTGGATGAATGTTTGCTGATGTGTTTTCATGTCCATTTTATGAATTACTCTGAAAACAAACATTGTGTGGTGCATTTGAACATGTAAATAACTGTATTAAGGTCAGAAGGATGTACTTAGAAACCCAAAGAGACCCTCAAGTAAAACAAAAGTGATACAGCAGATGGATTATGTTAGCAAACACCAATCCATACCTGTTTACTACTGTAGATAGGCTTTCAGGCAACACTAGATTTCACAGTTAAAAGTGCCTAAGAATGCCATTCTTCTATTGTGCAGTCATTAAAATGCATTGGAGTGAATCTCTTTCCTGGCATTTTTCCCATTTAATCTTCTACGCTTGCAGAAATAGCCTGTTTCCATTTTCTTGAAGTGCATCATGTGAAATGTGAACCATACAGTGCCTGAATATCTGTTAATGGCTTTTTTGGTGGGTGTATTAACTGATGATAAAACAAGCAAGAATTCTTACAACTGATCCCAAGAGCGTGGTGGGATTGTGACGTGCAAGAGACCATCGCTTTTCTATGCAACCTAAAAATAACTCAAACCTAAAGCAGTTTTGCCACTTTAACTTGTTGAGGACTGGAGAAGTTACACTCTTTGCTTTCCACATACTGTGCTTTTAAATTAGTCCTTTTAAGACTAAATTAAATGCTGCCCTGCTTCATGCTCATAACACAATATGCCTCTTTTCTAAAATTAGACCCTGGGGTCATTCCATGAAGGTGATTGCTGGGAGATTCAGAGCAGATAAAGGAAGCGCTTCACACAACACTCTACAGGATGCAGTGATGGCCACAACTTTGGATGGCTTTAGAAACATAGTAACAGAGTGAGTCAGAAGGGACTTCCTGGGCCATCTGCTCTGACCCCTGGCTCCAGCCAGCTCCATTCATGAAATACCTACCATGAGCATCTCCAGCCTATTCTTGAATGTCCTCACCAATGGGGCTTTAAAGTGGGACTGGGCAAATTCATGGAGGAGAAGGCTATCAGTGGCTACTGGTCCTGATGAATGGGCTACTTCTGGTATCAGAGGCTGTATGCCTATGGTCACTGGTTGCAGGGGTGCATGGGTGGGGTGCTGTTTCGCTCGTGTCTTGCTTATGGGTTTCCCACAGAAGGTTGGTTGGCCACAGCATGAACAGAAGTCTGCATCTGGTGAACCCTTGGTCTGTTCCAGCATACGTCTAAATTCTGTTTCTCAGAAACCCCAACACATCTGCTTAGAGGAAGGAACGCTGTGGAGCAACTATGAATGTACCAGAGGAGAGTAAAGGGCTTTAACTTTCTGTGGATGACGTGTATATTAACGTACAAATTGGGGGAAGTTGGGATCATTCTTGTCAGCCCCACCCCCTCCTCCCATGCCTAGACACACTGGGGTGCAGAAACTTAGGTCTAGGGATTAGATCCAGTTCTTCTCCTGCCCAGACTTCCCCCACTCCTGTTCTGCAGACAGCCATGCTGCTTACCCAATCCTGCTTACTGCTCCCCAGCTACTGATAATTTGGTGGCTTCCCAGCATTACAGTAGTTTTATTCTCCTTCTAAAAGTCTGCAATCTGTCTCTTACAGTTGCTGGCAGTAAAAATTTTAAGCTAATTTGAGCTGGAATGATTCATATTTTGCTACATCCCCTTTGTGCCCCATTATTGACACGCAGCTTGCAAAAATTTCTCTGAAATGGGATTTGGCCCTCTGACTGAAAGGTACAACACCCCTGCTGGAAATGATCTACATTCGCCTTGTTTGCAGCTAGACCTAAATCCTGTGCAAACAGCAACATGTGGGGGTTGGAGGCAGGGCACCATGCCATATACTGCTACGGTCACTAAGAGCAACTACTTTTATTAATATAGCCGGAGTGAGGCAAATGCCGTTGTGGAATGAGACTTCTACAGTGGGGTTTTTTTTACACCAATTAGCAGCCTTGTGTAGAAAAGCACATAGTAGAAGTACCTTTTTGGTTTGGTTACAGAACTCAGTTTCAAGCACTGCACAAAGAGGGTTTGTTTTGCTACTTTTCTGTTCCATAACCTGTAGATGGCGATGCAGTATAACATAATAGTGCTACTACACAAATGGAATAAGTGGTCGTCTGGGGTGGGTTTTTTCCCATTTTCAGAAAGAATATTCCATTAGTCCTTCTGAAATACTTGTTAAAGGTGCTCTTTAAAAACAGAAGTGAAATTAGAGAGTCATGATGTCCTCTAAAGAACTTGTAAACAGCCACAAGTAGGGAAAGACAAACACTCCATGAATGCCTCGTGTAGAGCAGTTCTCTTTCTTGTGACCTGTACAAGAAGCATCAGGAGTATGTTAGTATAAAGACTCACTTCATCAATTTTATTGATTGCTTTGTGAGAATTGGAGAGGATGTGCTCTTAATTAAGGCTGGAAGGCTGCATTCCTCAAAGAAATACATAGGTAGGTATAAATAACCTGTTTTCCCCTGCAATAGCAAATTTGTCAGGTGGATTTCTCTTAAGTTGTTGTGTCGCTTGCCTCTATCTGCTGGCTAACGCACCCTTGGCTTTTTGTGCCCTTGTCCTTTTCAGTATTCTGAAGGCATGCTCACTGCAGCAGCATAGGCCAGTGTCACTCTTATTACCTTTACCTGTTTTATCTTTTGTGAAATTGAGCCTTTAGCCAGAATTGTCTGAGCGGCTTCTCCAGCAATTGGTTACCTGTGAGACTCCTCGAGCTCATTTCATTCAAGTAATTTGATTCCCACGTGCTTATGAAGATTGGTTTTCGGCTGAAGGCCATAGTGGAAGGGAACAGACCCATGTGATTATAAGTGATAACACAACTCCAGGATAAAAACAAAACAACAAAAGGGTTGGAGAACAGGCTCTGTGCTTTTGCTCACATCACTCGTATCTTGTCTGTAAAGAGCTTTCCCCAATTCCATTTGCATTACTTGTGCTAATGTAGCCCTTGCATGTTTTACCAGCTCTCCTCCCTGCTCCTTTTAATATATGAATGAGGTTCAGATGGGCCAATCACTACCTGAAAATGGCACTGCTTCTTACCTTTCTGTTGAATGTGAGAGAACAAGAAGGAAAGGCAGACCCAGAGAGAGTTGACTGGGCGGCGGAGGGGTGGACCGGGAGGTAGCAACTGTACTATTCCAGGAAGGACCATAGCTCAGTGGTAGGACAGCTGCTTTGAATGTGAAAGGCCCCATGTTCAGTCCTTGCCATTGCCAGATGGGACTCAGAAAGACCCTTGTCTGAAAACCTGGTGAGGCACTGCCCATTTCCGTTGAAGCAAATGCTGAACTGGAAGGACCAATGGTCTGAGATGATCTAAGGCATCTTTCTCTTCCACTCCTGCTTCTGCATTGTCCTTCACTTGCATGTACTTTTCAAGCAGAGTGTTATATCGCATTATCCTGCCATGCCCATAAGCCGTACCTTGGCACCTAGAAGATTGCAGAGGTCTTCTGACAGGAACTTGAGATGTGCTCCCAAGCAGCACAGTGGCCACTGAACAAATTGGAAGTCGTGCCCATGTGCAGCATGAGGCCATTCAGGATCTTTCTCCCGCTTGAAAATGTGTAGCACATGGGATAGTTGCGGCATTGGGAGGCAGCATTTTTATTGGTTTCTGTATCACCGGATTTTCTAAGGCCAAACATGTTTCCAAAAACGCTGTTTCTATCCTCCAAAGTATTTCTGTATTAGTTTTTATTGAAATACTTGGTGGAGCACAACTGAATTACAAAAAACCAGATCTGCCTTTCTTTGTTTTTCCCCATTGAAATAGTATACAAGATCATTGGCTTTGTATTTATTTTATTGAGACTTTTGTAAATAGCTTCCATGTAGTTGAACAAACAAACAATATGATTACTGTGTGTGCACATAGGGATGTGAGTGCATATATTGCTTTTTCACAGCATCCAGCAAGGGCACTAAGATGAACCCATTTGAATTTTAAAGGTGAATTATTCTTGCCAGAAGAAAAATGTTTATTTTACAAATAATCTATGCATAAACATTCATATAGTTTAGTTGACTGAAATACTGTTGCCATGCATACTGTTCATTCTAATTTGTCATGAAGCAGCCACAGAACCAAAGCTCAGCGGAACAGAGAGTAGGCAGCAGAAATCATAGCTAAAGGGGTTATGGCATTAATTTAAATGTCTATAGGAGCCACATTTTTCCTTTTTTGTTGAAATTTCACAATAAAATAATATAAAGACTATTGTATGTAAATGGTTGGCATTGAATATGCAGCTATATTTTTTAAACTTTAAAAATTTAAAGGATACACCCGTTCCATTTCCATGTAAAATCATGAAGCTTGCATATACCTAGGACAGAATTGGACCACGCAAGGCTTGACCATTGACGAGAGAGAAATAGGATCATGTCCTCCTGGCTTTATAGTCTCTAGTTGTCCTTCTTGAAGCCAAAGATTAAAGAAAATGAAAGAGAGGTTTTATTCCTTAGAACAGGTAGTCCAGCCTCTTTGAACACATCACCTGTTATCTCATGGCTTCCTGTCCCCTTTGATGGAAAACATGGGTTTAATTCATCCGCTGCCCAGTCCTGTGCATGTCTTCACAGAAGTAAGCCCACTGAGTAGGGCTTGCTTCCAGGCAAATAGGTATCGCAGGGGCCAGCAACCTCTTTGGGTCCATGGGTGCATTTGGCAACCCGAGAAACTGTTATAGAATCACTGCTAAAGTGGGCAGCATAGGAGGTGTGGCTAGTCAGAAAAAGCAACTAAATCGACCCACATTTGAAGGCAAAGGTGGGGATCTGAGTACACCACTCCTTTTCATTTTCAACATGTGTTGTTCACTGCTTTGTAAAGTGGGAGGAGGCTGGCACTAAGAAAGGTGTGTGAAGGCTTGCTGGTGCTCATAAGCACCATGTTGCCTATTCCCAGCGTGCAGGACTGTAGCTGCAACTGCCTTTTCTACGACAGCAAGGTTAATGCCGTTCCAATTCACTTGGTGTCTAAACAGTACACAGATGGTTGACTCACCCTTTTAGTTAAGCCTTAGTTAGGAAGAGTTACCCATTCTGATGTCAGCATCTATCCTAAAATATTCGTGCCATGTCACACAGTGATGTTGAAATGAGATGTAAATGCATATGTACACAAAACTGTTTCTTCTTTCCATTTCTTTATTTGCTCAGGTTTTCCAAACGAGCCCGCTGCAAGCATTGCACTCACTACAATCAAGGAATGGTTAAGCAAGAATTATCATGAGGTATGGCTATACACAACATCTTGATGTTGAGACTGATTTGTTTGCTTGCTTGGGTTTTTTTTAACCTTTGGAAAAAGGAACAGCATTACTTATTCCTGAAATGTGGGGAAAACATAAAAATATCCTGATGTTGTCGGAATATGTGTGTTACAGACAGAGTGCATATATTGAAAACTACTCTGTGACTTGTAGTGCTGGTGTTGTGGTCCGTGTTGCCTTCCAAGGTTTTGCTCACAAGGCCTGTTTCGTCACATGTGCGATATGGGACTTTCTGCTTCTGAACTTCACTCCAGCTCTGGTTGGGAGATGGAGAAGGCAGACCTGTGATACTCTGAACGTGTGTTCCAGCACAGTGAAATCTGCACTAGTGTTGCAAGTTCAGCATTCGATCTAATGATCAGCTACTCAAGGTAGCAAATACTTAGTACTTTCTTTACAGGCAGAATACTGATTTATTTAAAAATGCCTATATGGCATTCTGCCACAAATAGATCCAAAAGCAAGGTATATATGCAAACTATACTAATATAATTAAACCATATTACTGTTTTTAAAAAATCCTATCACAAGATGTCTTGTTAAACCCTGTTTACCTTGGAAGAATAAAGCAACTAAACTTCCATAAAACACTACAGTATAATCTTAAGGGTGTCATTTTGTCTGCTCTAATTAATCTGACAAGTGCATGCTGTTAAACTGGATGAGTACACGGAAGGAAAATGAGAGAATAACTAAAATAATCAAGATAATTTTAAATATAAGGTCACCAGTGGGTTTTGTCAGAGTTGAAATTATTCAGGGTTTCTATTTCCACATGTTTGAATTAGCAGTGATTGGCTAGTACAGTTAAAGAGTATACCGGTGAGTAATTGTTTTACTCTTGCTTAGTTCTAAGATACGGGATTAGGTCAGTTTATTTGAATTGTTTAATTCAGTGTTGTATGGAATGATTGGTGTTTGTTATTATGCACTTAATTACGGACACACTGGGCAATTGTAATTCTTGCTATTATGTTGTTTGATTTTTTAAATATTTGTTTATTGTTGCTGTTGTAAGCCACAGCGGGCATAGTCTTGTGGAAAAGCTGCATACAAATAAATGGATGATGGGAATGGAGGTTATTATCATAATTACCAAAAGCATTTTACTTGTTTGTTTGTATGACTTGAGAAAAAATTATCATGGTTAGAGCAGAACAGGAGAGTGGGTTGAACCTGAAGAGGCACACATGCATAGTAAGAGTCCAACATTCATATATGGGATCGTGCCTACCTTGCACTAGAGTGAATATAGCCCTCAGCGTGCATTTGGCCATTTGGGAAGCTGTCCTGGGCATGGCAGCCACACCACAGCTGAAAAAAGGCCTGTGCCTCTCCCTGGGTTCCCAGAACTCCCATCCATCTTCTTCATGTTTTCCTTCTCCTTCTCCTCAAGTCCTGATGCCTTGAGATGCTCATCAAGAGTGACAGCCAGCTTCACTCACTCCATGGCTGTCCCATAGCAATTCATCAGGACTACTCCAAATTCAAAGAGTGATTGGGTCATTTTGCTCTGGTTTATATCCCCTCCCCCCCAAAAAAAGCATGTCACAATTTCAAAAGGAGGTATAAGGCTGTAATCCTATACACATTCACCTGAAATATTTTCTATTGAGATTAGTGTGGGATACATGTAAATATATTTAGCCTTCACTCCTGGATAGTCAATACAAAATAAGCAAACAACTTTGCAAGATTGTTAACAAAGCATCACTTTAGAGATAGATATAAACGTTATGGCATGCTAAATGCAGGACTCAGCATAGCGGAAACAATTTATACAGAAGGTAGGCCATCATAAGCATTACAGACAAAAGCCCAGCAATACCAGGCTCCCACGGGAAAGCTACAGGGTAAATAATGATTTGTATTTAGTTGTTCTTTACAAATCGCTTTGGTCTGGTCTTGAAATGCAGCCCTTAGCGGAACTAATTTCTGGCCCATGTTTTACACTAAAGTCTGCTGACTTGCAGCTGGAGGGTAAATTGAGTTTGGAACTTAGTAAATGGCAGTATACCCTAACTAGAGAAATCCTTTGTATGGAATCCACGAGAATGGCGATCGTCAGCAGTATTGGACTAATTCACTGCTGCTGCCATGGTTATCTCTTTCGTAAACTATATTTTCACATTTTACAAAATGCTCGGAAGGTTTAATAGAATCCTTCAGCTCGCACAATACAATGCGGTCCCAACCTACAGGAAATTATCCCGCAGGAATTCATTTAAGAAAGGCATATTAAGCCCCTTGAGTGGCTAGAATGCTGCTTTCAGTGATAAGGCTACAGACACTGCTCCTTGTTTGCTCGTTCTGATATTACAAAGGAAGAAGCACTTCTAGCTGCTGGCTCCAGAGTCCATTTCCTTGGCTGAGATTTTTGAAATCCCCTGTGCTTCAAAGTTTTTGTCACTTCCATTTGAAGGTTACATCCTCTGAAAAAGTACTTCTGCCAATGGCATGATCTTGACAGAGATGACAAGGCCTTAATGAAATTACCCAATTTGGCTAGAACTATAGCTTCCCTCACCCTCTGCAAGAAATATAACTCACATTGTGTAGCCATGCAAGTGAGATTGCATTTAGTTTACATAATATCTCGGCTGGTATTATTATCCTTCACTGCTTTTATTTTCTAGGCTACTATTTCTCTGTAGTGCTTATTTGGCACCAGGGCTGTACTTGCAACTGGACAGGACATTGCAGTAGAGTGGTCCAGCCTAGCCCCACAGCTCCCCAGGTCTACTGTGGAAGGCCCTCCAAGCCTCTGGACCTGTTGTGGGGGGTGTGGAAGAGCAATTTTACCCACCAGTGGTGTCTGTTCCACTTGATCACAGCATCCTCTTTCTCCCCAACCACAGATTGTTTGATGGTTTCCTGACTTTTGTGCAGATTTTTTTCCATTTCAGAGTTGAAATGCCTCCACAAATATATTTTGTATGTTTTGCTGGTATATTTTGTCCTTCACTTTTTGTCTTTCTCTCTTCTCTCTCCCCCATAATCTTATCCAACATTCATCCTTTGTCCTGAAAGATACAACAGCATGCACATTTAAAAAAAAATGCATTCTGTGTATTCTGTATTTCATCATGGTGGCCAATAGTCAGAAATCTTTTTTGCAGGGTGTGTGTGAAATGGCTAGTTTGCTTCTTTGTACAAGAAACAAAAGCCCACGTAAGAGTAGCAAACACTCTTTGGTTGGTTTGGGACAGCAGCCCAGTTCAAGTTCAGGGGACTTCATCTTCAGCCTGATGCCCATCATTTATGGATATTTTAATACAGAATATAAAGTGGAGAAGGACCATTCAAAAAATAAAGGCTTTCATATTCTTCACTGATTTTGGAAATATGAAATTATACTGAAATATTTAATTAAAATTGGCTAGATCAACTTTCTGTAAATAATAATGGGTTTAAAGGACACTAATACACATGGGCAGATCAGGGTTGATTTTTGGCCACCAAGTGTATTGTGTTTTTGTGAACTCACATATTTCAAGTTCTGAGAGGAACATTTAAAGAGAATGTATTTAATTTGAGGAAGAGATTATTAAAGAGGAGACGCGAAAGTAATTTTGAAATAGCTGAAAAGGCTGTCATGCAGAAGATGGAGCAGATTTGTTCTCTCTTGCTCCAGAGAGCAGGACAAGAACCAGTGGGTGGAAATTTTGGGGAAACTGATTCTAGTTAAACTGTAGGAATAACTTTGAGACAGTAAGATTCAACAACAGTGGAACCGTTAGCACTGGGAGGTGGTTGGTTCTCTGCCACTGGAGGCATTTAAGCACAGGGCCATCCTCCAGGGATGCTGTAGCTTTTGATGAGCAGGGAGTTGGACTATCTCATCTCTCAGACCTCAGTCAAATTCTGCAATTCACAGCAATGAGGGATAGGAAACTTATAATAAACTTGGCATTTTTGTACATTTATTTGAGGTCTTATACTTTGACATTTAGATAATTCTTATGAAAAGATATATCCCTTTGGTTGAACTGGAGATTTCATTCATGTTTCATCTATCAAGAGGGACTCTTATCTTCATTGCTTATACTCTCTTACTTTAGCAACATTCATTAAACACTCTCAAGGTAAAAATTCTATCTGAACTGTTTAGATAGCGTAAGAGATTACTGTTTTGCTTAGCAAGCCTTTTGGTTGGGCTGTATGTTTGTGTAATCAGAAGTAAATCTTTGAGTGTGATCTCTCTGTCTTGAGGACTTGTGCTGATTCTTCATAATGGCAGTGTTGCCAGTTAAAACAATCATGTAGGTATCCCTGGATTAGCAGCACTGTATTCCCTTTTTCTAACAACATTCTCTAGAGCTTTCTATTTCTGTATTCTAATTAAAGAGTAATTGCAGGCTGCTGACTGAAGTGAAAATCAGCCAGCTGCTGTCATCTGGTTTAAGAGTGCAATCCTATGTAACTTTGGGCAGGGAAAAATGCTGAGACTCCAAGTTTACCGAGGCAAGGGTGTAGGCTTTGTTCCTGTGTGAACTTGTATAGGATTGGGCCTTAAGTCAGTAATAAGTAAAGGATACTTACAACTTTACATAAGATGAAATTATTTGCACACACTTCCTCACTGTTCTTGGGCTGCCCTCAAAGAGAATTCATGTTCTTATCCAAAGGATAACCCTAAATTCCATCTCACCAGACAAATAATATTCACAAATAAAGAGGCCCCCAGGGGAACTGATTTCCCATATGAGCTTGTCCTATTGAGCCTACCTTCATTCACAAATCCTCTTTCCACTTCTTAAATTATGCCCTATCTATTTAAAGAGGAAAGTATGCAGGATCCTCCCCTAGGAGGATGTGTATTTGACTTGTGTCTGTCCCGCCAAGTGAGCTTTCCTTGAAGGACAGCTGCACACCTCACAAGTAAACCGTATCAATAGCAAAGGCACCTTGGATTTCTCTCTCTCTCTTCTCCACTGTGTGGCTTTGCCAGGGCCTGGGGAGGAAGGGCCACAGTACCAGCCTAA
Source organism: Varanus komodoensis (assembly GCF_004798865.1). NCBI lineage: Eukaryota > Metazoa > Chordata > Lepidosauria > Squamata > Varanidae > Varanus > Varanus komodoensis. The sequence continues at coordinate 23,779,070 of NW_025336480.1, read as the reverse complement.
TCTATCCAAGTCGGTGGTAAACATCCTGGAGAAAGAGTTCAGTGTCCTATCTAAAAAGTGGGATTATTTGACCTTGATAGTCCCTCCAATCCTAGAGAGCAGCAACAGCAAGATGCATAGCTGTCTGGCTGCTTCTTCATTAGAGAAATTTATCTGGCTGACACACAAGAAACAGCAAGAACAAGTCTAATAATTGCCTAAGGGCAGATGGTTCACCTCTGTAGCTATGACTTATGCAAATTCTAGTGCAATGCCCCACCTTTTTTGAACTCTCTGCTACCACCCCTAGACTTCTGGTGACCTGCTCTCTGATCAATTCAGTTCCATAACCTGTGGGATGAGTCTTCAGTGTACTGTTCCTTGAACCTAGCCAGACACTTTTCTTCTGGGGGTTACCACTGCTACTTGGAAGGGGAGGGTGCGGTGCAGATTGCAGGATCGTAGATCTGAAATGAGTCTGTCAGACTCCTGGATGTTGCTGTCCTAGTGGCCTGAAATCCTAATTCCAGATAATTTGTAAAGCAAATCTGGGGGAGGGTCATAATTGCAAACATCTCGTCTTCATCCTCTTCCCTAATACCATTTAGAAGAAATACTTGTAGATGTCATGCATGCTGTCTCCCCACAACCCCCATCCCAGGGTTTGTAAACAGCAAGTAAGCAGCCAATATTTCTTTGTAAAGCTTTGTATATGATTAATGTATTATTATGAATACCAATCTAATTCTCTCTAATTGCTAATTAGTGTCACTAAAACAAAGCTCTTTGTTGTATGGATTCCCAGATATTTACATTTGTTACCTAAGAATTGGCATCTCCCATGTTATATTTGATTTTGCGAGACTGAATAGAAAACTCTTCCTTGAACACCAGAAAAAATAAAACAACTATTTGAAGTCAAAGTACAATGATGGTATTGAACTTTTTTTCCATAGTGCCAATAGCCCCACTATTGTAACAATGCAAAAATGAAGAATATATTATGCTATAAGCAGTATTGAATATCTGATCATTAGACTATTTGTACTAGCCTGCTTACATCCCATGGTGCAATTTTTATGCCAGTATTCCCATACTTTAATTTGGTCCTATTATTAGTAGTAGTATTGTTACTTTTATTTCCTGCTATTTTCCTTTTGCATGGAACCCAATTTCTCCTCCAACTGAGGAAATAAATGAAGATGGCAGTAGCACAAGCTAATGTATTGCTGAAATTTGTGCAACTCAGCTCTTTTAGATGCAGTCCTGTTTTAAAACATTTCCATTGGCCAGAATTTTGCTAGATTATTTTCTTCTGGTGGAAATGACAGTTTTAGTCAGAATACTTGCAATTTTACTTTACAAATCAATCCTGTAACATTGATAAAACCGAATTATGCTAGTGCTTAAACATTTGTGACACTGCAGGCAGAAGTAAGCTTATTGACTCCCAGATAAGTATGGATAGGATTGCAGCCATAAGGTTAAATGCCTTCCACTCCAGCAGGAAAATGATACCCATCGCAGTCACCCTCCCATATCCATGCCAGTTCAGCTTGGATAAACTTTCCACTGGCACCTTCACAAGCCCTTTAAAAACAAGCCTAATTGCTGGTGATGGGTGGCAAGAGGGGAGGCCCCAGACCTGCTTGGGACTCCAGGCAGGCCCCATGTGGCTCACAGGCTGGACATTCCACTGAACCAGAGTGAACCAAATGGAAGGTGAGAATGATGAGCCTTTGAGCCTTTCTCCTTCAGCTCGAAATTGCTTTCCAACTGCCTTTCTCCTTACATGGTGTACCCCTGGATGGAAAAGCAGTTTGGAGGTGAGTAAAAGTATGGAATGGCCATCCATTCATCTGCTTGCATTCACAGCCTCCAGAGGCTGCATTTCTTCTAACACAAAAGAGTCAAGGTGGAGACACACACAAATATGTGTCACACTTAGCTGGTCCTGAACAAAACCATTGCAGGCTCTTTTATTCCTTCTTTCTATGAGAAGAACATGGTGCCATTCTTGCCAGATCCCAGCATCTCAAGATACAGCTTGAAATGTGCTGGTCTGACATTCAATAGGTAAGATGATAGGCAGGCAAATATTTCATAGATATGATATTAGACAGTGTTCTGGAGAATGTTAAAAATGTCCTTTCACTTGATATGAAGTGACAGAGTTGGTGTTGTGAATGCTATAAATGGGAATTGGGAGGAGTGTGAGAGATGGTTGTCCTAGAGCAAGAGATAAAACTAAACACAGAATAATATGGATAGTAAAATTTAAAACTGTATGATTGACTATTGATTATAACAAACTGTTTCATTCTGTCATTTAGCAGATTCTGTCAAACTAGTAAATAGTGATGCGAAATTTAGTGGATCTGGTTATGTAGGTACTTGGGTGAAATTTGGGTGACAAATAATGTGTGTGCTCGTGTGTGTGTATCTATCTTAGAACTTGCCATTGTTGTTGAACTTGTTGCCACGTACATCTGTTTGAAGGTGCCAAGGCTGAATCATGGATAGTGGTCTGAAGTGAGCTAGAAGCTGCAAGCCAAAAGCCATGGGAAAAACCAGTAGTATGACAGAAATGGAGATTGATCTCACTATATCACAGTAGAGGTACCTTCAACTTAATTCACAGAGCAATTCAAGAAACAGTGGAAAGTTCAACAGGTCATATCCAGTGAAAGTCTGGGAGGTTTTTGATTTATTATTTATTACATGTATATATTTCTCATTAGTCAAAGCTCTCTGTATGGCTTACAAGACAAAGCTTGAAATCATAAATTACAATAACTTAGGAAAACGTGATAAAAGTTGATAGGTTTAAAGCAGAATGAAACCCATGTAGTAACCAACATAAAAGCTACCAGCCATGTAGAAATCTAAAACCATATTGACACATTTTTAAGATTGAAGAGGTCAACAGCCTGGTCATAGGTCCTCCAAGATCACAATGTAGTTACAAGGTAATCCTCTCTGGGGAGTTCAATCCACAATGAGGGTGCCAACACTGAAAAGCCCTTCTTTCTACTACCTGCTTCTCTCAGGTATTTGAATTCCTCAGAAGGCAGACTTGATTTTTCCTTCTTCTCTAGCCTAAATCTAAAATAGTTCTATTCTAAAACAGAATATCTGTTTAAAGAATTAGTGGATTTCATATAAAATCATAACATGTTTTCTACTTAGCAGTAAACACTTACCCTGCATCAACACTCCGGAGCTCAATCTATGCTTAGAAACTTCCTGCACACTTTTTTTAGATGTATATTTTGGGGTACAAGCCTTGACAGTGAATAGAAGTAATGAAAAACATGAAAACTGGAGCAGAAGTGAAAATTGCTCAGCCAGTATCCAGTATCTGCACATTTTTTTTTAATTTAGTGAATGGCATATATTGCCAGGGAATCTACAACATTTACACACAGCAGATCTTCTGGTGCCTGCAGTTTCCAGTCTGTTATTGTGCTGGTAAACTAGCTTAGCACTGCTTGGCCAGCGATGTTCTTGTTGAAGTCAGTTCATCCAGAGCTTTTCTTCACTGATCCTCTGCCAAGCGTGTCCAGGCAGATCCAGCTCCAGTGCCAGTGTTCGTGTCTTGAAGCTCAGACCCCACCTCTGCCTTGTACTGGGTTCCTGGACAGGTTCCTTCTCTTTCTGTTTCAGCAGTTCGCCTTTTAGGAAGCAAGTTATTTATGAGCGGCCATGCCTGCCATGGGAGAGTGCCCGCAAGATGCTGAGCATGCCCACCTTACGGTGGAGACCCTTTAAGCCAGGCAGTCAGTAGCCACAACTACTGCTGCTTCAGCCTCTGATTGCAGCAGGCATTGTGCAGGCAAAGAAGCAACACTATCTGCTTACTGAGAAAGTGCCCAGTCTACTGAGACCAATGAGCATAATATAAAGGGGAAACAGGAACATGGAGTAAGAAGGATATTTGAGCTGTGGGTTACAGACAGAGATAATCGCTGGGAATATGAAGCTGTGGCCGTTTAGGGAAGACCACATGAAGCATTTTCATGTCTGTCAATATATGGGAACACTCTAGGCTTAGGAGATTTGTGTGTTGTGGGGAAATGTGCTGTGGTTAATGAGTGAAGTGACAGCTGATGTCCAATTTATGAAATGTGAGCTGTGCATAAATGTGTATCAACTACATGGTTTTCTTGCTTGGCAACCTCTAAAGTTTTTTTTTCCAATTGCTAATATGGGCCTGATTTGATATGGTTGCATTAAGTGGAGACCACCTCATTTTGTATGGTAGGAAAACGTTGGACAAGTGCAAGATCTAACAAAAGTGGGTCACTTTTCTGTTTCATTTATTCCTCTGGCATGTTGCCTCACAACAGGGCTTCCCATTAATAATGAAGACATTTTGGAGACATAATATTAGCAGTCAGATGACTTTATTTAATTGGCATACTATTGTATTCCTATAAATTCTGTCAGGAACCGCTGTGAGAGGCTTTGAAGGTTTGTGAAAGAAAAAGCAGTGAGGCCCTTAAGAAAAGAAGTTATTTTAAGCTAAAGGTTTTAAGATTCCAGGTTTCCTGCATCTGGCAGAGAATTAACTAAAATGCTTTGAGTTTCTTGCCTTCAAGAATGCTAATGTAATGAGCCTATTAAGTTGTCTCTGTGGGAACAAAGCATAAGCTCTGGCAGGACCAGGCCGAGGTACTGAGCATTTCAAATGATACGAATTTGAACGACTTAATGACACATCCTTTTATTTATGGATTTCATCCAGTGCTCCACTTCACGACTCAGGATAATGACTCTGACAATTAGTTTAAGAGATAAATTCTATGTGTTATTGAGGTATGCCTAGTAATTACTGGATTTTTGTTTTTTCCCCCTCATTCCCTCAAAACTGGTTCTAAAAAATGAATACCTTTCTCTTTTGTCATAATGAAAGCTCTAGGTTGAATAAAGGAGAATGGCATTTTCAGAAAATGGTTGACGGGGGACATGTGGGTTTGGGGCACAAGATACTCATTAAACATGTTGAACTTTTTTTCATTTCCAAGTAAGTTTTTCAACATCAGATAAATGTGTTACCTATCAGAAATCCATACTGGAAGGATCCTGGAAGCCAACTGAAAGGGTTGCGTGGAATGACCTAAGCCAGTGATGGAGAAGCTTTTAGAGACCCAAGTGCCCAAACTGCAACCCAAAACCTACTTATTTATCGCAAAGTGCCAACACTACAATAAAACCTGAAAACTGAGGTTTTAGTTTAGAAAAAACACCTCACAGCCAGTCCAAGGAGATACACACACACACACACACACACACACACAGTGCTTTTTTTTGTAAAAAAAAGAAAAAGGTGCCGGAACTCACGTCATCGCCGGCAGTAAGCACACACACCAATCCCAAGCCGAGCAGCAGAGCAGTGTCCGGAGCAGCTTTCTCTCACTATCAGATAGCAGATTGCAGACACAATAGCAGCCTGCAGGCACTATGTTAATGATGTTTGCTGCTGATCTGCTAAGCCAAAATCACTTCGTAAAATCCATTGAAAAAAAGGTGCCGGAACACCATACCCCTGCGTTCTATGACAAAAAAGCCCTGTGGCAGCACACTGACCGGCCATGCGAAAGCTCAGATGAGTTATGGCTAATGAGTCACGGCTCGTGATGTCATCGGCTGGCGCCACTACTCCTTTCCGAGCATGCACATGGCCCCTATGTGCACTGTTATCCAATGCTCGGCTGCTGGGGCGATGCTAGGGTGACTTGGCTCGTGTGCCAACAGAGAGGTTGGCCACCGCTGACCTAAGCCCTGTAGTCATGGTGTAATGGCATCACTATAGTCATTGCACAAGAAGAATCTAAAAATGCAGGAAGGTGTGTTGGTCCATACCGGTAAACTAACTCTACCAGCTTCTGTCTCCTCTTTCATAAGGCTAAGTGGTCTTGGTGACAAATGACACCAGCATGGGTGCTACTAAAAAGGTACAATATGTGCCCTTGGCTATGTTACATCACTGTCGCAAAGGAATGTGTCTTAGTTAAGCTAGTTATTCCATGAAATTGTTTGCTGTGATAGCTTGGAAAGGGTCCCTTTCAAAGGGGTTGATCAAGTAGAGGAGCCATGGGTGGCTGGAATGTTTTTATGAGCTTTTGCAATGGAAGTAGGAAGGGACAATGTAAAGAGATTTCTGGAAAAGGAAGTTTTCAGTAAACATGTAGCTCCATCTTTAGTTTGTAAATACTGTCACAATAATGTAGGATGGCCACTACTTACAGAGATGTGTTCTCAGTAGGGATGCATGAATATTTGATGCAGTCCTCATTCCCAAACCAACCAAATCTGCAGCTCCTGGGATATGTGCAGATTAGAACAAACTTTTCCTTTGCACACCTCTGAATTTTCCAGTGCGGTTCTCTGTTCAATCAATGACCCCAAATCCATGTAAAATACATGTTTTATCATACAACATCTTTAGAAATGCATATTGAGAAATATATCCATAATTATGCATGTAAATAGCTTGATCATGCAGTTTCATTTTAAAATCACAGATAAACGTGCTAGAACTGACTTATGAATGAACTAGTAAAACGGACATTAATGAGAAATAGATTGCTATGTCCATCCCTAGATCTCCCTCACATTTCTCTCAGAATTCATGAGACATCTGACTGGCTCAGCAGAATCTCCAAACTTCTCCTTCAACATCCCTGGCATTCAAACTGTCCTTATTACTTTAATAGTTTTATTATATGAATATTCTGCATTCTGCCCCCCAGACTGGTTACATGGTGAGAAAAAAAATGTGTACTTGATTCTCCATGATGCAAAGTCAAACAGTGTTATATTCATATAACTGTCAACTGCAATTATAGACTTGCTTACCAGGGAGTAAGTCCTGTTGAACTCCTTTGCACCCATTTCTGGGTATACATGTCTACAGTTCAGTTGTCAGTCCAAAAATGTACATAAAGCTTCTCTAGGCCACTTCTTTCCTGCTAAAGCAGAATTCAGCCAAGCAACTTCTGCAGGATTCAGCAAGTTGGTTACATGAGGGGAGTACAACGGTACGCTAAAGGGCCCTGTCAGGCCCATGGCACGTTTTATAATGGCTGTTTGGTGCGCTGAGGTTATAAAAACAAATTTCACAAAATGAATAATTTTTTGTCACTGAACAGCATTGCAAAGTGGGTTAGCACATGGTTTCTAACATTGTTTTAACTTAATACCATAGGAGTCTAATGCCAATTTTTATGCTCACTTAGTTTGCCAGCGGATACATTTCAGTTCTTGCTATTATGATCTGTTGCTTATAAAATTCACCTGGACATTTTTCTTTTCAGAGACAGACTATTTGAACCTGTATCTATCTTTGCAGCACAGAATGTATTTAAATGTGGAGAAAATTCCTGTTATTGTGTTCAAAACCGAACAGCTAACAGTGATATACCATCCATTTGTACTAAGAAGTAAGCCCTATTGAGTTCAGGGAGACTTAACTCAGCATATTAAGTGTATCTATGATTTCAGCTTAAATCTTGCATAGGGTCCTTATATTAGTGTAATGGTTTCTAATTTATACTGCAGTGTGTAAATTCTATGAATTCAAGTTAGATGGGGGTGTGGTTGTGATTTCATGTCATGTTCTATTTAGGTATTTTAAGATTGATGCCATCCATGCATGTGGTAGCAAAAGGGCAGTAACGTTTTCTGAAATAAAATAGTAAGGCTCTCTCTAGGTATGTGATACCTTGTTTTATTTGTTTATGACCTTCTCCTAAATGTTGCATAAAATTATATGCATGGTTATGTTGGCAGATGTTGGAGAAGATGATGTCTCCTTAGTTCTAACAAATATAGGATTAAAGCGAAAGCGCGTGTGTATACAGCTGTAGAACTGCTCCTAGATAAAAGAGAACAAGAAGGAACCAGGCCAAGGATGAGTGTTTGAACAGCATCTTGAAAGGGTCATCCATAGATAAGGCATGAAAAGAGGCAGGAGAGCTCCCAGACTTGTAAGGGAGGGGGCCTAAGAGAAAGTCTTCATGTGACAAGTTAAACTCAAAAAGGCTTTGTTCTAACTGCATCCTGCATAGTTTATTTATTAATTTATGTCTGGGTCAGGAGCATAAGCATAAGTTCTAAAATGTCGTAATTCTGCTAAATGTGAATAGAGACTTAATAGAGTCTTGACTTCTGCCATGCGATGTGATCTCCTAGAAGCTGACTTTAAAGGCTGTTGCAAAACTGATTCAGAATGCAAGTACCCCATTATGGGTGGGAATGTGGTGCACTGAACACAATCTCATCAGTTTTAAATGCAGTTGGCTTGGTCAATGGCTGCTCTGGGAGCCTTTTTGGTTAAACAGTGGCATACAAATAGTTTAAGTATGGCTACCATATTGCTTCCAAGCCATATTCATGCACTGGTTTGAATTGGCTCAAGGGTCTAAGTGGTTCCAGATCTTTGAATTCCATATGGCACTGCCTTCACTTTGAGATCAACTGATGTCCCACTGCAAGGAGCGGGGCCTTTTCTGGAGTGGTACCAGAGCTATGCAACACTTTCCACATCAGTTTCTCCCCATTCTGTGGTACTAGGAATTATCGGAGGTGTCAGACTTGCTGGCTTGGTGTTGATCACTGCATCCAAAAAGTCACAACATCCCACAACAAACTTTTAAACTTGCGTATTAATTGCAACTGTAATGAACGGGTCCAGTTGTATGTAAGTTTCTTCTGCTGACCACTGATATAGGATATGGAAATTCTGAGATAATGTTAACAATGACAGCTTGCCCAGAGAGTGTTATTCCACAAAGCAGAATTCTTCTATTTTCAAGAAGAGCTAAGATCGCAATGTTATTTTTAAATTTTTAATGATTTTTTAAAAATTAGAAAGCATTGAGTTCTATAATATGTACAGAAATAACAGAAATGTGGCAGTTTAACAGTATGTCCATGAAATATATATATACACATTTCCTATTCTTTTTGGTGTAATCTGTGCTGTCATTCTTTTGATGTTGGGAGAACTGCCTGTCCTTTATTACCATTTTACAATAATTTAGTTAAAATTATACAATGAAATTGCTAACCCCATACGTCAAAACCAAAGCTGTCCAAAAAGAGGAGAAAGGTTGATCCCATACTAATGATCTCTTACAGTTGTTCTTTTATTTTTTGCATAACAGAACTGTGTATTTTTGTTTGTTTGTTTGTTTTCTGGACTCATCATTTTCCATCTGAGTCTACAGAATCCTGGGGTTTCTCAGAGCATGTCAGGGATTCCTCAAAGGGAAGGTCAGCAATGTTGGGCAACTTGCCCACCATCAGCAGTCTTCCCGGCCACCGGATGTGCTCAAGGATTCGCACATGAGATGACGGAGGCTTGGCCATTGTGCCATACTCATTGCAATGCAAAGATTCTGTGCCATAAACACACTTTTTCAGGAGCCTTCCTTTCCTGTGCTGCTCTTCCCCAACGTTCCTTCTAAGCAAATAAAGACAAAAAGCTTTCTAACTAATGTCTTCATTATGTTAAAGCTGGTCAGCCAGAATGACTTTGTAGTACAAAAGAAGAGCTTTGCAGAAGTCAGTAATCACAGACATAAGCAAAGCTAGAGTACTGTCCATTTTGAAAATGCTCATTAATGATACAAAGTATTTCCAGAATTCCTTGCCATTGGCCATGCTGGCTGAAGTTGATGGTTGTCCAGAACATTGTGAAGAGCCCTGTTTAAGGAGGGCTGGTCTAAAGTGTTCCCTAGACAGCTGGATATGATGAATGTCATGGTTTATGAGACACAGTGTCCTGCAATCAGCATTGTCTTGCAGGGTATTATCAAATTTACTGAATATCGGAATGGAACATTTGCTTTTTGGAGCTCATTAATGATCAGCAGTAAATGTCCATATAATAGATTCCCTTTAAAGAGTAAGGATTTCCAGGGATATTTGCAAGTAGCAAAGTTCTCTGTTTTGGTGTGTCCTTTTGTTTATATACATGCGTGTGTGTAGATGCAGCTTGAACATTACGGAGTTAATTGGAAGCCAAGACAGCTTTAAATCACAAAAACAGGTATCTTCCATCCGTGGGTGTTGAGGGATAGTTGAAACAGAAGGAATCATATTAGATCCATAGCTGAACAACCAAGGCATGTACTAGTTTATGATCTGAACTTGCCTATTCTCCAAATACTATTAACTATGATCAGCATTAATTAAACAAGTAGAGGGGAAATCGGCTTGTGGCAGTGTACCTCACCATGTCTAAGGGAAAGCTAACACGGAGAGGCTGCCTCTGGAAAGGAATGTTTCGGCTGAGGTCTGAGATCTGAAACAGTTTGCTCTAAGTTTTTTTTTCTAAAATGGCAAGCAAAACCTTAACAGGTATAAACAGATTATAAGTCACTTTTTGTGCAGTGGTTGCTGTTTCCAGATGTTGGGCTGGGATTGTCTTATTGGGGGGAGGATGGTCAGCACTTATGTTAATTTGATTGTCTTCTCATCGTTCTATGCTTGGGATGTATATTTGTGAAAAATAATGTGCACACAAAAGCTGGGTTTTCTGAACCATTATTTCAAATGTAATTAAACGTTTTACTGAAATGGTCCCACTCCCCCATTTGACTTTCTAACTAGCATACTTTTATGTGTGGTATCAAAGTATTCTTCAATGCCCCTGTTTTTTTTTTTTTTCTTTCTTTCTTGCCTCTGGTCTTCAGCAACTGTTTCTATATTTGAGACACTGATGTGAAGTTGCTAATGTGAAATTTCACTTGCAGAAACTAGAATCACAGATCTTTATTGCAACCCTACCACATGCAAAAAAATTAAAAAAATCTAAATTGATTACCAGTGCATTTTAGTTTACAAAAGAAGATGAAGAAGAAATGAAACAGCAAGATTATAAGGAACAAAGTCAAGCTAGTCAGATTAGAAATAATGAATTGGCTGCCATCCTTTGCATCTGAACTTTAAAGGCTGATTCAAACATTACAGCTGTTCTACAGAGAGAGTGAGAAATTATTCCATGTTAGCAACAGATACTCATGAGGCCCAACATCATGTGCATTCCCACGGGGAATATCGTACCGTGCAACCCTCCCAACCAGCACTGTTTCTTTGTGTCCCTGGTTGTTTATAACTGTGCCATAGCATAGGTTCTCTGGGGGCTCTCAAAACACGTACAACATTAGAATTCAATGCAAACCAATACATGATAAAAATACAGCACTATTAAAAACCCAGATTTTAAAACTGAGAGTCCCAAACCATGAAACATTAGTTATTTAAAAACCCTGGGTAAGCCAAAAGGCCTTGCCTTTGCACTGGAAAGACAATACAGATGTTTCCAAGTGACCTTCTCTTGGAAGTTGGTTGTACATATAAACAGGGCTTAACCACCTCTCTTCATTTGTTTGAAACACTTCGGACCAGGTAGGGTGGCTGCTTTCAAGGACAAAAGAGGAGAGCTTTGCATACAATTTAGTTGTGCTGCTTTATATGTATGGATTCAAATAAAAAATAAAAGCACAGTACCCTGCACCACAGTGGAGGAAATTGTCATCCTGAGGCCTGTGAACCTGCTTAGTTTGCTGTCAAGGTATTAATTAATTAATTGCTAATGGGCAATTTTCAGGCCCCGGCTCCCCCTTGCTCTGGTTCTGGACCTCCAAACCACACTTTGACTGAACCACCCTTCAAACAGAGAATGCCTTCAAACAGTGGACAGTTCTCTGTGAAGTAGGAGACAAGGCTCCCTTAGGAGCGTCGGACTTGAAAGGAGATATTTAAGTTTGGGCATGCACATTGGCAGTTGTCAGTGTCTGTTTTGGAGATTATGTGATCAATCCACTCTAGTGGATAAGTATTTTTAATAGATACCATCCTTGTGTGGAATTATTTTCAGAAAGCAGCGAGACAGATAGATGACTTTGAGGCAAAAATCACACATGACAGAACAACTTAACAGAAGGGTGCAATCCACTCTAGACCAGAAATAATATCTGTTGGGATCGGAATAGTTAGAATCCAAGGAGTTACTTTAGGGGCTTCAAAGGCTTTGGCCATGTCCAGATTTTTTCCCTTGGCAGGGCAAGCTCTACCATTGACAGAATGATGATTTTGGGTGATATGAAGGGACGGGACATTTTAATTAATTTATATTATTACTAAGGAAGTTTTATTCACAAGGAACGATACTCGGGATTTTCTGCCTTAGGTGCCAGAGGAACTTGACCAGCTTTAAGTATCACATAGCTTGCCTGCAAGCAGAAGGACAGGTTTACTGTTTCCCCTCAAGCAGTAAAAGGCCTTGTCTCAGCTCCAGGTGGGCCCCAAATGCCATGTCACAAACGGCTTAGGAAACTGAATGTCAGGATATGACTGTCACATAGTTTCTATGTTCAGGTGACAGAAAAATGCAAACTGAAACCTCCCTTTTGTGTGCAGAAGTAGGTGGTGCAGTCCTTTGGTCCTAGGGGACTGTCTGCAAACAAGTTCCCCATAAAATACCCCCCACCCCCGGCCACCACACATACACGCGTGCATGTGCATGCTGGTGTTTGCAGATATATGCCATCAGGGCAAAAACCCAGACAATACTCCTTTATCTACAATCCACAGAAGAAGAATGTGAATCCAGATCTTGGTGAACAAGCTCTGAATACTGAACAAATAGGCCCCCTGAAGAGAAGAAAAATCTTTTGCATGCAGAGAATCCCTGGCTCAGAAGATAATAACTACTCACCACAAATATACACCTCCAATTGCATTAATAAAATAATTGACTTTTTTCAACAGAGTATGATCCCCTCAATCAATAGGGAGACACACAGTTTGATCACAGTATGGGCCTGCTATGGCCTGTGGCTTATTGCAGAAAACTAATATAATTATTTTATCCTTCATGATTTGTTTGTCTGTTGTCCTGCCTAATCAGTCAGTTCAATCTTAACTAACATGTTTTGAGGAGCAATTTCCTTGCAATAGGGATAATTGCATAGACTATTCTTATTAGCCACTTGTCATTTGGAGGATGTGGTGAGTTTAAAAACATAACAGCTGGTTTACTAGCAAGTCACGCTTCAGCAAAAAGCAGAAAAGCAGCACTGTGCCATGAACAGCATGTTAAAAAAAGGTCATCTAGTTGCCTGTCTTACTTTATTCTGTTTCCTGTCTACTTGCCTTAAATCAAATAAGCTTAAGTTTGAGACAGCATCTTTATTTAACCTTCAGAAGTGTCTAGATTGCACCTCAGACCTGGGTGTAGTAATGTGCATTATACAAATTCTATGTAATCTAGTCTTTGATTGCCTGTAATATTAGCTGAGGCAAAGTAACCACAAAGGATTATATCATGTACTCCTGAATATAATGTTGAGAAATACCCTGTCTGACACATTGAACCTAAATGGCTTTTTAAATGAATTGTACAAATTCATGGTGCAGAATTATGCCAATAGCCAGCCACCACAATATTAAATACAATATCCATGCCTGGTGACAACATTCTGTATGCTAATAGAGAACTTGTTCTTTCAGTGAATCCTGGATCTTTCCTACATAATGTTGTTACCTGGCTGTAACTAGTTTCTGGATCATTGCAGAATTAAGATTTGGGCAGTGCATGAGTGTTTCCTTTCCTGCTTTTCTGATGCATAACCTCTAGATGGCACTGTAGTAGCACAGAATAATACAAACACACAGGAGGAAACTACACTTTCTTTCACTTTCACAATTAAGTGCCATATTTTCCCTGCTCCCAAAAACCAACCCAACCTTGTTGAAAGTGCTGATTAGATATAGAAGCAAAGCTGGAGATTCACACCATCATCTAAAGAAATCATAAATAACCACGAGTCAGGAATATTGAGCAAGTGATAAATGCCTTGTATAGAAAAGCCTCTTCTACTCATCTGGTCCCATTCCCACTGTGGAACTGGCCCAGTTTTCTTCTCAGCAAGCCTCTCCCAAGAGCTAAGATACAGATGGAAATGGGGAGGTGTTTGGCCTCTTGGGAAATGGACCAAGTGGCAGAACAAAACAAGTGTGTGCTAGTTACAGAGCACAGGCTCTTCATGGGAGGTTGCGGGAGAAGGAAATAGCCCGAAGGGACAGTTGGTTACCATCTAGCAGTCGGGGGAGTGTATGGAAGTTCCTATCCTACTGGGAGCTTGAAGCTGGGACCCAGGGCTCTTACCGAGAAGCCAGCTAGGAAGCTGTGGGGCAGATAAGGAACGAAGTCCACTGATGAGACAGCCTCCCTCTCCGGTCCACTCAGGAGGTTTGGGGACTACCTGGAGCAGATTTGTAAGTGCACACGCGCTGTGGGAGTGGGGGGAGGAATGTCATCTGTTTCAGGAGCAGACAGCAGGTTTAGCCTTACGAAAGAAAAGCAAGTGCATGAGGACATGGCAGGGGCATCCTAACATAGTAGGTTAAAAAGTTTTATAAGATTGGGTTAACTCAATAATTTAACATTCCAGCCACACAGCATTAGAAGTAATATAATATTTGTGACTTCATTTTCACATCAAAGTTAGGAATGTGAAACATTTTTGTAACTTATGTGCTAGTGTCAAACCTTCATACTTTATTTTGACTATATTTTAATGTGATACTTTAAACATATCACACTTGTAGAACATCTGGGATTAAAAGATATATTGAAATTTGTTTCAATTGAGCACAGTCAGCATCAGCTGCTTGTGGTTCTTATTTTTAGAAGGAAAGATGTGCTACTTCTATCCCAAAAGGCAAGCTTGCCTGCTGGGTTTTTATACACAGAAAAGTTCTGTCAAGATTGGTCTAAGGAGAAGATATCGTCTCTCGTCCTGACACTTGGCCAACTTGGTGTTGTTTGGCATATACTCACAGTAGAGATGGGGAAGGATTTCAAAAATTAGGAGCTTCAGGACTATACTCACCCAGTTGGGAAATCCCTGAGCTATTATGAGACAAACCAAAGCCCAAGTCTAAGTCCTCCATTTACTATGCACGTATTTTATATTTTAAATCAGAATACAAGGAGGAAGGTTGGTTGCTATTAGTTCCATCATAGATAGAAACATTACTAGTAAGTAATTCATTTCCTAGCAGTACTTTCTGAAAAGGCTGTTCCTTTGCAGCAATTTGTACTTTATTTAAGACACAGGTCAAGATATTATTATTATTATTATTATTATTATTATTATTATTATTATTATTACTACTACTACTACTACTACTACTACCACCACCACCACCACCACCACCACCACTACTGCTAAAGGTCCTAATAAAACTGTATTTGGCAGCAAATTCAGTGCAGTCTTGCCTTTGCTCTCCATGTATCCATTCCTTCTGCTTCCACTTGTCAGCATTTTGGTTTCCAAAAGGATTATGTCTTTGATGAACAAAGCCAGCAAATGCACACTGCTGAATTTGCATAAGGCAGAACAGCAACTGACTGGCAGTTGTTGATAAAGATGTATCACCCTCTGGTTTTGTTTTTCTGCATCCATGTGGAGGTGAACTGGGAATGGGAAGGCCTTTTTATCTCTTCCACATGGATTGTCTTCTATGAACAATAAAAACACTGCAGGAGTGGGCCTTCACTTCTCTCTCTCTCTCTCTCTCTCTCTCTCTCTCTCTCTCTCTCTCTCTCTTTAAAAAAGCATTTTATAAAGACTTGATTAATTTCCAGTGCTTCTGAGGTTTGTCTTCTGTTAGAATCTTCAAGAAAAAAGAAAGGAGTGGAGTACTAAAGCAATCAGTTCAGTATTGCTTGCTCTATACCAACCCAAGTCAGGCTAAAAGACCCAAGGGGTAGCTTTCAGCCATTTATCATGGATATTAATTGTGCTGCTATCATTTCCTTGCAGGGTTGCAAGATTATGAGGACTGCAATGCTCATTTCAGCCTTTTGAAAATGGCTCTTTATTTACTATGGCTTAAATAAAGTGATCAACTCACTCAAATTCCACATAGCCCACTCTTGACCTCCTTAACACGATCCTTTTACCTAGTTGAGATCTATGCTAGCATCAAGTTCTTACGCTTTTCTGGGGAGGGGGATAATGTTTCATTAACACAGTATGGCAAACTCAGGTGAGTCTTTTGAGCTGCGGCAATTAAGAGGCAGTGCTGTGTGTGGCCACAGTGTGGAAACAGATAAGTTACCTGCCCGAAAGATTGAGTCCAAGACAGAGGTGGGATCTGAGTCTCCGTGCAGTAAACAACTCTGCACTAATAGAAGCAGTTTTCAGAGAGCAACCACAGCTGCCAGTTAGAAAGTGGAATACAAAATTTCATGGACAGAGTGGGGCAAGAAAGGTGTCCAGACACCAAATTGCCCACCCTTGTTTCTAAATCACAATCATAGTAGGAGATAGCTAGATTTAGCAAAGTCCCATCTGTTGCCAATAAGAAGTGTGGGTGAGCAAGGACCATTTTCATGAAAGACCATTGTGAATAGAAAAGGCAGGAACAGACGGTGAGCCTCAACACACTTGAACCCAAAGTTTTCCGCACCAATTTCGCAGTGATCCCAGATGCCAGCAAGATTTTATTTAAATAAGTGGGCATGGTAGGGCACTGTATTTTATGTTTGAAATTATATTTTATGTTTGAAACTGTTTTAAACTGTTGTGAGGGCTTTGACTGTTTCATGGTATAAAAATGTAATTATTAAATAAATCAATATGAAATTGCAAAGACTAAGTCCTCCCAAAAAACCCAACTGTGGTTGGGGGTGTAGGATGGATGGACAACACAATCTCCCACTCACTTACACAAAGGTCCTTGTTTTGTTATAGAAAACGGTTATGAAATCCAATAAGTAATTGCAAGTTTGTAATCTGAGGTTTATAGAGCATAAGCTTTGGAATCAATAAGACCTCTTTGATGTTTTTCATCTTAGATAGTTTCAAGGATTTCACAAAGTCCATTGTCCACTGCCTTATTTTGATATGGTGGGACATTTTGTAAATCTCTCTTAAAATTTGTCTGCCTGTCATAGAATTTCATAATCAAAAAGTCATAGATCAAAGCACAAGTTCCACGTTAAACTGCCAAAAGCCAAGTGGACATAAAATGTGCATATTTGGGAGGCACATTTGAAAATACACTAGCTAGAAACAAATTATTGATTTTGGACTGAGTTTTGCAAACCTTGCCAATCCTGACTGCTGTCTTTATATCATAGGAAGTGTTTATTGTGTTTAGGTTAGAAACTCAGATCCTGTTTCTTCTGAAATGTCTGTTACCTTGATAGTCACTCTTCCACTTTTTGTTTACATAAATGCTTTCTGATTAAGGGAGTATGAGAGAATACAGACAGATAGCATTTGGGAACCCAGCTGGGGATAGAGGCTAAGCCTGTGCTCCCCTGACACTGGGATCACCTGTGCAAAAAAGTACAGTGCACCCATTTCAAGAAATCGTTAATTATACGAAAACTCTTCCTTCCTTTCTTTTTAAATAGTTGATCGGCCCAGGAGCTGGGGTCATGTATCTTTCTCACCCTCCAGTGTAACAAACTGCATCTCTTTACTTTTCTAGAGGACAAAGGTGAGAGTAGTGGAAAAGCAACACATATGGTTCACTCTGAATTAACATAGGAGAAAGTAAGTGGGGCTTATTGATGAGTGTTTGGGATGGCAGATTTTTGTCCTCTTCTCAGTTGTGTTTCCACTGTTCATAGACTGCAGTCTTTTTATTGCTTCCCTAGAAATCAGTGGCTGTTATTAATGTTCGTGGAATAAAGGTGAGTCATCGTATAGAGGGGCATTTTGAGAGTGTGATACCACTAATACAGTGGTGGTTATAGTGTTGGACTAGAAGTGTTGGACTGGAAGATGTGGGTTCTAGTCCACACTCAGCCATGAAGCTTACTGGGTGACCTTGGGCCAGTCATGGACTCTTAGTCTAACCTACCTCAAAGGATTGTTGCTGTGTGGATGGAGTGGAGGAAACGTATATTGGAAGTAGAGTGGAGGAATACTATATTTGGTTACTCTCAAGAAGTCAAAAGGCAAGATGTAAATGCAGTGCAATACTGTTGTTGCTGCAGTTGCTACCAATGCTGCTAATGATTTACTGACTTCCTAAGCTGGGTTAGTAGTGCATTGAGGCCCATGCTTTTTTAGACATAGCAGTTGGGATCTCTGACATCACTGATTGTAAAGCATAACAAAACACCACAGGCAGGTGAGTTAAATATTGGTATCTTGTGTGTGCAAGGTAAATGTATAAAATCTTCAGAATCAACTTCAATCCTTATCCTCAGCATACAAATGGCATACTTTCGTCCACATTGGAATAGAATTGGTTCATCTCTGGTGCAGAATACGGGAGCTCATTCACATTGTCCTATTTGTGTGCCTCGTATTTGTCCCAGCTGCGGTATCCTTGGTAGAGGGGCCATTGTTCTGCACACAGAAGATATAGAACAATAGAAAATCAGTGGAAGCAAAGCAAGGTCTACTTGCACTTTTTGTCATTCTCCTTGTTCTGCCCCCTAAATCTCTGGCAAATGTCACTGCAGACAATGGGACCCAGATTGGACCTGACACATGGTAAATTACTAGTACAGGCAAACCCACGCTTGGGAGAGAAAATAACATTGTAATTATGCTGCATGGTCAGTTTTATTACTGGTGTGAACTCACTTTCTATGTTCAGCGGTACCCACCTATTCTTTTTGACTTTAACATAATAGTTTAAATTTAAGCGGGGCTGGACAGAGTGCTCATGAACATTAAATACTGAATTTACATAGCTTGTTATTGTTTGGGAAGAATTGTGTTTTGCTGCATGAAAATTATGTACAAACCCCTGCTGGGATGATCTAATTTCTTTGAAAGATTTATCAAGTGGGTGCAGTCAGAAAATTCAGCTCGTTGATACCCAGCTGTGGCAGCCATATTGTTCTGGATGAGTGGTTTCGCAATAGATACCTCGTAATGTTCTTTGTAGATATTCCTTTGGCTGTTTTTCAAGGATTTGTTTGTTTTTTTATTCTTACAATTGGAATCTGTTTTTGTTACCTTAAGCTACAGAAATATGTACTAATACATGTTTCTGTTAAGGTATAGCTCATCATCACACCCTCCACATTCAGATACATATTTAGGAATAGGGATTTTTGTTTGTTGTTGTCAGGCAGGAAGATGTTTTAGGGATCCCATTTCCTGACTTTATTCAGGAGACTGGGCACTGGGACATTATTCTCATCCTAGAGAAAACATCCAGCATTTGATTGTGCAACTTGGATACTAGAAAATGCATGACTTTTGGCAGAGTTACAAGTGATGCATCAAAATAATTGTTTAGTACATCTACAGATAAGGAAGTCAATACATGCCTTCAAATCAGGGATGTGAGATATGCTCAAAGGCTGACCTTTCTTTGAAGAATCAGATAGTCTGGGTTGTCCTTAAATCATCTCTTGTTCTCAAATGGAGGAGGCAACCCACTAGGGAGGTGATAGCACTGGAACTTATGTGACTGATCTACAGGCATTGGAAGAGAAGGGATAGCTGAGAAATCTGCAAGGAGTGTTCCAAAATCTGTATTTGTGTAATGCTTTTATGTGTAGAAACATGTGCAAGCAATCCAGAGCTCCTCACCAGTCAAGGTATTGCAAAAAGCAGAGCATGGAGTCAGGGGGAGAAGAAAAGACTGACTTGATGTTGAAGGCATGATGTCTTCATGATTCTGTTCCTTGTAGGTATGATGCAGGGTGAGATGCAGAAACTGCAGCTGAAGACCCCGAGGTGGGAATTTGAAAAGCTATGAATAAAGGGTTCTTGGTTCTCACCCAGTTGCAGTGGGTGAGTTTGCACATTATGCTAAGAATCCCTGAGAATAAGCCACTTTAGGTAGGTTGTTGGCTTGCTAACCCAACAGATGATTAGACACTTTGTAGTTTTTCATGCCTTGTGCCCCCCCCCCCCGCCCCCGGTCACTCCTTCTGCCAGCTCCAGGGATGTATTCAGGCAATCTTGCAGTAGAACTCATCATTTCCTCAGTCTTAATGCACCCTTTCTGCTATTGGTCCACTGGGATGCTTGCTCCCAAGGATAACTGCTTCTCCCTGCATCAGATCGCCAAATCAAATTACATTTCAGATCCCTTACGAGTGTGGAATGCATGTGCAATTTTTTTCTGAGGTCTTGCACAAGTACAAAACTGCCTGTCTGTTTTTCAGCTGAGCATATTGATATTCCCCTCTTGTCAATGTCCTTCTTGATTTCATCCTTGATTTGGCACTTTCCCTGCTCCCACACCTTAAAAAAGGAAAAAGAGATGGGGGGACTGTTTAATCAGCTCCTGTAGTAGTCACAGGGACTGGGCAGAGCCTTTTGCTGTAGCTGGCAGCTGCTATCAGCTCCCTCCCTCCATTCACACTTGCTGATCCCCTCCACTGACTTCTGTTGTTAGCTGTCAGATATACATGTGGGTTACAGTGCAGTGAAGTGGATTGGTAAACAGATGTAAATTTCAAGGCAGAGCAATGAGGCAGATTGCTAAAATATGCAAATACCTTGGTGGAGAAGTTAAGCTAAGCTACTCATGCAAATTTCTTAGCAGTAGCCTTTTGCATCTGGCCACTTGCACAAGACTATAAATTACTAATAACTTAAAAGGGCACAAACACATTTGGGACACTCTCCATTGTCCTTTCTTTTCGATTTCTAGGAGCACAGGGTAGAAGGCACTGATGGGGGGGGGGGCACATGGAGGTACTCCAAGCCCTATTCCATCAATCTGATTACCTAGAACCATTTCAGTCGAGGTTCAGGCCAGGCTTTGGGATGGAAACAGCTGTGGTCACTTTGTTGGGAGAGAGACAGAGAAATGTGACAGTGCTGATACGCCTGGATCTTTTTAATACCACTGACGTTGACTGCAGTGCTTCTGTTCCTACTTGAATGTCCGGCTTCAGGCTGGGGTTCAGGATGAAGACCGATTGGGTCACCCTGTATGATGACCCTCGTGTCCTTCTGGGCAGGTTGGCCAGGTTGGCGGTTGAGGACAATGCTTTGCAGTGGTTCCACTCCCACCTGGCTGACCATGTCCAGAAGGTGGTGCTGGGGTCAAATGCTCTGTCCCGTGGTTGGTCAGTGATCAGCTCTAGAGGGAAGCAGTTGGCTTAGGCAGCAGATTCTTGGCGGCACAGAGGGGCAGCCTTCCTTGCACTCCCAGTGCTAATCTGTTGCTCTCCGGTTAGGTAGAGGATGGTGTTCCTTCAACAGGGTTCAAGTAAGCGCTAACTACCAGTCTGGTCAGCTGGAATGGAGCGGGCACCATCGTTTCCTTCGCTTCAGGCAGCAAAATGTCTTGGGTTGTCCATTAGCAGGGTTGTGGCAATGACTGAGAGCTCACAGGAGTGCTTCCCCAGGAGTACATGAGGCCTTGGCTAGGAAATAAGCAGTCCAAAGATTCTTTGAAACAACTTCCCTGATGGAACATGTGGCAGTTGTGGCTGAATCTTATTGCTTTTCCCCATTCTAATTTTAATGTCTGGCCTGCTGTAACCACATTCAAATGACTGTGTGTATGTGTCTAGCTCTTTCTGCACTGCCCTATATATACTGCTGATCAGAGGCAGAGAGAACTAGATGTGCAGTTTTGTGGAACCCATTTTAAGAGCCTGAGTGTTCTCGGTAGAACTAGACAGATGGGGGAAATGCACAGGGAGAGAAATAATAGCCAAAGTTGTCAGAAGAACACTATAAATGTAACCGTACTAGTTGTTCTCATAACATTCTCATCTCAGTTGCTTTCCCCTTGCAATCTGTCCACGGTAGTGAGCTTTGTTCTCACATTAAGCCATATGCTGCTACTGGGCCAGTGTGCTAAATGCAGAACCAGCACTTTGCACTGAAGTTATGCTTTTAATAGTGTTGACCATTATTTTAAAATTGAATATTTGCTTGGTATCAAAATCACATAATTACAATTAAACATTTAGTGAAAGGCTGGGTCATATCATCACAATTTTTCAGAGAAAAAGTTGTTTGTATATGTGACTTCTTGTAACTGACTTTGTTCCGGGAAAGTGGATAGATGTCAGTTTTACAGCATCCACATTCTTTCTTGCTTGAACCAATTCTTGGCATTTTGTAAGAAAGGCAAAACAAAAGTTTAAACACATTTATTCTGTATGAAAAAAATGTTGGCAAATCTACACCCAACTGTTGTCAATAGCTTAAGAAGTTTCCTCATAATATTGAATGGACTAAGGAGACAGCCCACATCCTTACATATACAATCACAGTGAGAAGCTAGATCACTGGCTTGACAAAATAATTTTTCTTCTGAATTACATGTTTTTAGTATACTAGCAAGAAAGTTCTCACTGCAACTTCTGGTTGTAAGAGTTGAAAGAGCTTCTGTTTTGTACATACTCTTTATCTAAAAAATTATATCCTACCCTTTATGTAAAATTTTATTTCCTGCTTTTGTGCACCGCTCAGGGGGGCTAACAATAACAGTTAATACTAAAATACAATACCATCAGCTGGACACAGATCATAGGATAGTATTATAGAAACACAGAATAGTAGAGTTTCAAGCGGTCAAGAAGGCCATCGGGTCCAACCCTCTGCTGTTGTAGGACACCAGTTTACATCATCCCACTCCAGTTCCATCTGTCCAGTTCCATCTTGAATGTCTCCAGTGTGGGAGAGCCCATCACTTCTCAAGGCAGCTGGCTCCACTGTCATAATTGCTCTGACAGTGAGGAAACTTTTTCCTGCTATCTAGCCTGAATCTGGGCTGTCACAACCTGAGTTGATTATTCTGTGTCTTACACTCTGGTATGAGCAAGAAGAGATCTTGACCTCTTCTTTGTGACAGCTTTTTAGGTACTTACAGAGTGATATTTTGTTCCCTCTCACCCTTCTCTTCTCAAGGCAGAACGTACCCAATTCTCTCAGTCTCTCCTCATAGGGCAGTGTTTTCAAACCCTGGATCATTTTCGTTGCCCTTCTCTGGACCCATTCTAATTTTTCTGCGTTTTTCTTAAATCTTGGTGCCCAGAACTGGACACAGTATTCCAGATGAGGGCTAACTAGTGAGGTGTGTAGGGGAACTATTACTTCTCATCATTTTGAAAAAAATAGATGGAAAATAGTTTTGTAGGTCAGGCACTTTGAATTAAGCAATAGTACATGTTTGAACCAGGAATTTTCAGGATTGGCATGCTGAGCTCACAATTCTTTCATCCAAAAATTCCAGGAAAACCTCCTAGTTTTCCCTTAAAGAAATCTAAATTTGAGCAGCCTAATTTGGGGTAGAGGATATGTTGCAATTTGTTGCTTTTATAAATACACATACATTCATACACAGGAAATTTTCATCACCGATCATTCACGTTGCATCTTCAGAAAGTTTTTGTATTCCAGAATTCCTCATCTGATTATGCCTTCAGATACCTATTAAGAATAATCAAAACCATTATTTTTGGCAGAGATTCACCTATATTTGGGATTGCTATGTACTGTCTTTGCTTCCATAACACTTTCCTTCTGCTATTTAGTACCTATTGAGAGAAAAATTATTTATTTATTTAAAACATTTCTATGCCACCCCATCGCAGTGTGCCTCGGGGCGGCTCACAACATCAATAAATAAACCATACAATAAAACCCCAATACAATAAAACCCCAGTGCCATAAAACCTCAATAAAACCTCAGTGCATTCTCGGCTAAAAATTTAAAAAAAAAACCCTAGTTAAATAAATAAATTAACAATTAAAATAAGTTTTAAATAAAAAGGTCTTAGCCTGGCGCCAAAAAACAAATAACGACGGCACCAGACGGACCTCTCTGGGGAGTGCATTCCATAAATGGGGCGCTACTGCAGAGAAATATATTATACCAGTATCTATCTAGCTCTTCAAAAGTTGTTTTAAGGTAAAGGTAAAGGTTTCCCCTTGACATTAAGTCCAGTCATGCCTGACTCCAGGGGACGGTGCTTATCTCCGTTTCCTAGCCAAGGGAGCCAGCGTTTGTCCGCAGACAGTCTCTGTGGTCATGTGGCCGGCATGACTAAACACCGAGGTGCACGGAACGCTGTTACCTGCCCACCAAAGTGGTACCTTTTTATCGACTTGCATTTGCATGCTTTTGAACTGCATGGTTGGCAGGAGCTGGGACAGAGCAACGGGAACTCACCCCGTTGAGCAGATTCGAACTGGCTACCTTTCAATCAACCAGCCCAGCAGCACAGCGGTTTAAACCACTGCGCCACCTGCAGTCCCTCAAAAGTTGTTTTATGCAAACAATAATTCCAGCTCCAGCAGATAGTCAGCAGAAGACATAAGTTCTGTGTCCATTGCATATCTAGCCTAAATTGTGCATTGTGGCTTTATTTCTTTCCACTGAGAACATTGGGAAGTATCTAATGCTGCCCTTGCAGCCCCTGTGATGATTGTGTTCGACCTGTGAGATCCACCACCAGTGCAACTGAAAGCTAGTGTTTCCTACAACAATCAAGCAATTCATCTATCCATCCATTCATTCTTTCTTCTTCTTCCTATTATTATATTTATTTTATTTTAACATTAATAATAATAATAATAATAATAATAATAATAATAATAATAATACAGCCATCCTTTTCTGGCTGGGAAGCAGCTTCTATAATCCTCCATCCATTTTATTTTCACAAGAACCCTGTGAGGCAAGGTAAGATGCAATGACTGGGAGTCAGTGACTGACCCAGAATCACCCATGAGCTTCATGACCAAGTACAGACTGCAGTCCAGCTTTTCTGATTCCCGGTCTAACATTCCCACCACTTTGCCATGCTGAAAATGAGCTGGAATACTAGTTTCTGGAACAGCATGGGTCAGTAAAGCATTTCAGGTCACTTATAGATGCTTTGGGGAGCACTAGCTGCCTGTTGCTGCAGTGGTCAGTGCTGCTGGTTCCTGGGTACCATGGTTCAATAGGGTAGTCATAGCTTTTGCAGCAGCTGCTATTTCTCTTATATATCAAAATTAAGTTGGTTTTGCTGATCTGGAAAGTTTTGGTGAATACAGCAGTGAGAAATTCTCCTCTCTACACTCACATTTTTATCCAACCATCAGTTCATCCTTCCTTAATTAATATTGCAGCAATCAGAGTGAGCTTCAGGTGTGTAATATACTCTCAGCACATTTGGCCGTGCTATACCCTTCTTAGAGATGACAATGAAAGGATTTTAGCTATTTTGCCGGCGGCAGCATCTGATTCCCCGTCACCCACCTCAGGCATTATATAAGTAGCTTTGAACTTTCCTTTGTTGTGCGTGCACACGCGCGTGTATGCATATAGATATCTGTGTCACACAGTTAGCATGTCACTGCCTTTCGTTTGCTTTCTTGACTGCCGTCCACTTAGATGACAGCTTTCAAATGACAACCTTTTAATCTGCAACAAGCTGTAGTGTGGTTTGGGCCTTTTAAACCCCTAATTGCATTAGTTCTTTTAAATCTTCTGCTTTGATATGTAATGTGAAAAGGCAATTGTGTTTATAATTCCTGCTTGGATATTTGAAGCACTGAATATTCTTTGAGGAAAAGCAGGCCATGGTTTGGGTTATACTTGTTTATGTAGGTACCCTTTGTTGGTAAATCAAAACCTTGATGGCTGCTCTCCTGTTAATAATTATTAGGTCTAAGTCAAAACTATCCGTACAGTTTTGTTTTTATTACAAAAACTCAGCCCCAGTCACCAATTGATTTTGTTGTATATAAACCTTATTTTTCAATACAGATTTTAATGAAAATTAGCACATCCAGCAATTTTTCCTCTTAATTATGCTTGCATAACCATTTCACATGTGACAACATATCCCACAGCCTCTGGAAGACTAAAAAGCTAACTGCAGCATGAATTCCCACCTTTGGCTTTGACTATTGGGTGGTATATAAATGTAACACATAAATACATTGATATGAAGTGACCAGATAAATTGATTAACATATATGTACAGTGGAAGGGAAATGGTTATACATACTGATGTTAGAAACAGGTAATCAATGCCATACATAATAACATCAGCATTAAATGCACTCTCATCTCAGTGGAGCCCAAGAGCATAGTTTAATGCTGACTGCAAAGGAATATCCCCTAGGTTC
Organism: Varanus komodoensis; assembly: GCF_004798865.1. Taxonomy (NCBI): domain Eukaryota; kingdom Metazoa; phylum Chordata; class Lepidosauria; order Squamata; family Varanidae; genus Varanus; species Varanus komodoensis. Next base: position 23,752,995 of record NW_025336480.1, on the reverse strand, counting down.
CCATGGGCCAAAACCAGTCCACCTGTGGTTCTAGTCAAGCCTTTTAGTATTGATGACCGCCCCTCCCCCCAAGTCTTTCCTGAGACTTAGTTGCTGCTGGTAAGAGCTTTGAGTTAATATCCTGGCATTTTTACCCCACCTACCAGTGGAATGCAGCTCTAGAGAGCTTCTGTAAAGTTGAATTTGGTCTTTGGGCTGAAGAAGATTCAAAAACCTGCTTTACATAGTCAGAATTACATAGTTCCCTTTTTCCAGTTATACTAATGACCATAGATGAATGATATGGCCGGTCCAAGGCATGTCCAACTACTCAATGATGCCTTCTTTCCAACAGCTGGAATCAAGGTGGCACTATGGTATCATGGGATGGAATTACTTTCTGCAGAGACAGCCTTACTAGTACTATAGTAATCATCATCATCATCATCATCATCATCATCATCATGGTACTGTGGTGATGTTAATGTGTTCTTTTTGTGCTATGTATTCTTTAAAATGTTTTTATAATCTGTATTTTTGTTAGCCACATTGAGTATCCTTTTGGGGCAGAAAGTCAGGATAGAAGCTAAATAGATAAACAGTAGGGCATCCTGGTCCACTCTTTCTTGGCTAATGGATAATGAAGAGAAGAACCATGGCTGAGATTCCAGAAGTGTCCATGTTGTTTTGTTCCACTGCAGTTGATACAATTAACAGTTTATTCTTCAGTGGTGTAACAGCATACTGGGCTGCCATATATTTTGTTAGAAAGATGTTTCTACTTCCTGTTGTCATGTTGACGAAATAAACTTTGGTGACCTTATGCATTTATCATTTTGGCATGTATTATTGTTGACTTATTTTTAAGCTGCTGCACTTCATTGGTTAATATAGTGTCTCTACAAGAATGGGTATGAAAAATTGGATTCTATCACATTTTCATATGGCTTATTCAGCAAGAACTGTAATGCCAGGTAGATTTGCAATCATTTTGCCTGTCTAAAATATGTATTATGTATGAATTTATTTCCCATCTAACAGTAACAGTAGTGATAAAATCAATGTATCCCATAAGTAAAATTCTAAAACACACAAGGGATTTTGTGCTGTTTGTACCCCACTTATTTTTAGGCTTTTGACACCTTACATGGGCCAAAACACTGTAATTGGCCCTCTGCATGGAATGAGGCTGTTCCTACTGAAAACTAAGTCAATTATTAACGTAACCGTTGTGAGAGGGAGCAATACTTCATACCTTTTTCCATTAATGATTTATCTTGCATAGTATTACAAGCCATTACATTCATATTTATACAGGGCTGCCATAATTTATCAGTGTCAATGTCCAATTTAACTATATCCTGGCTTTTTACACAGTCTAAAATTTTCATGGAGCTAACATTTTGTGATGACAGACAAAAGCAGTTAAGCACACTGTATGTTATGTGTCAAGGCTCCCAAAATCATGAGAGTCTTAGAAACTATGAAGTCTAAAACTGAAAGGCGATGTTGCTGGTTTTAAATCTGCCTTCCTTAAGCCTTCATCATAATCATTCTTACGCTATGGTTTGAGACAGAAAGGAAAAAAGAAGTTGCCTTTTAATGAGGAAAATTGCTGACTTAATGGCGGAGAGTCTGCGTCCTCTGGGGACTCCCAGCAAGACCCTCTGAAGAGAGAAATGCTGCTCTGCAAAGAGTTATAGTTGGTCAGTGCACCAGCTGAGCCCATTCCTAGAGCTGTGTGTGATCTGGCCACACTCACATAAGCCTTTGGACTATGGGCAGTGCCCAGGTTCCCAGCAAGTTCCATTCCTGAGAAAACAAAAAATCATCTTTAAGTTGAATGTGTATGTAAGTGGGATCACGTATAGTCAGGGCTCCACATTTGGGGTTGGCCCGGGGATTAGGGGCACAGGACCCCCATGAAAGTGGAGAAACCATGACTATTTCTACCCCCCAGACCACCAATGCCTCCTCTTTGCAGCAAGGAAAAGCTGGAGAGATTTGTCTTCCCAAATGGGTGGGGCAGGAAGGCCTACTTTGGAAGTCTCCCTCTCTGCCCTTTTACTTCTTCTCTCAAGAGTGATGCTTTGGAGCCCCCCCTTTCTCTCCTTCTTCTTCCTTTCTGTGGTGATGGCAATTTCCTGCAGTAATTTTTTTTAAAAAAATTAATAGCCTTTATGGCAGTTCGTAAGTATAGCTTGTTTGCCACTTGGACATTCATACTGGACTGCCTGTACTGTGGTGGACCCTACCTGGGGATAAATTCAGAACAGTTCAGAAACTCCAGCTGCTCCAAAATGCTGTGGCCAGGCTGTTGACCTGGGCATGTGTCCATGTGACTCCCTTGTTGCAGCAGATACCCAGGTTATGATGTTTGCAGGCAGAATACAAAGTACAAGAAGCAACCCATAAAAGCCGTATATGGCTTGGGATCAGGGTTCCTGAAAAACCACAATCTTCCATATGAGCCAGCTTTATTCCAAAGATCTTCTTTGGAATAATCAATGGAAAGGGCCAATTTTGAGAGTACCACCTTCAGAAGCATGTTTGATGGAGACCCAAGAGATGGCTTTCTCAGTGACTAGTTCCAGCCTGTGGAACGCCATCTCAAGAGAGAAATGAGTTCGCTTCCTCTCTCCTCTCCTTCCACTGGCAGGCAAAAGCTGCCTTAATTAAGATGTGGGTCTGGTGAGCTGTGGGCTGTTTTTAACAATATTTTTCTGTAATTATTATTTTTATTGTACTTCAATGTATTGTCTTAATTAGTTGGTTCTCTAAGCCAATTTGAATGCCATTTTTGGTAGAAAGAAGATAAGAAATTCTATTATGAACAGAGAACAACAAAACACTGGTCCTAATAATAAGTTCCATATATGCATATGTGCCAGAAGGACTTTTGACTGTGGCAGAAAGATGGACTGTATAAGCCAGCCGATCTTTTCTGATTTTGCAGTCTTTCTTGCAGAGAGATGTGTAGGGAAAAAACTGGCTGTCCTGTGTAAGCCCTCCTGCAGTCCTTGGATGAGCTGCTGTGTTGGCACAAAATATCCAGGAACTAACCAGCTGCTAGTATTTGCAAGGCCAGCTTGTCAGGCAGTTACATAATAGTTTCTGAGAAGTTCCTCTGACCCACCCAGGGAGCTTCGGCTGTGGGGTGGCATGGAAATTAAATAAATAAACTAGAGGGTAGGACAATGCCAGTTTAATTAGGAGAAAACCTCTTGTAGAGGTTGGCTGGAAAGGCAACTGAAGGAAGATAAGGGGAAGGGAGCTAAAAGACACGTGGCAGGGTGGGAGAAATGGACAATAGGCCTAACTTGATATTGAGGAGGAGTCCACAAGGCACAAGAGAGCAAAGGGGGGCAGTTGTTGCAGTGCCAAATAAAGCTCTTAAGTGAGTGTTTTGCTTCAACAATGGCTGGAGGTGGTTCAAGGCTCTGTGAGACTTTCCATTCAGTCTAAGCACTGTCCGCTCCCTGAAGAGTTTACCTGACAGCCTGTGAGTGCTTCTCCTTCATTTTGGGGGCCCCTTGCCTGCAGTGCTCTGTCCCATTGGGCTTGTGCAGCAGAACAAGAGCTGCTTGAGCCTTGAAAGAAGTCGGGCTCAGGAAGGCATCTACAAGTCACCTGACTTAGGTCCGTCAGACCATGCACCTTGGGTTCATTGTCGAAATGCAGCCCTGTTCCACAGCTGGTAGTCCTCTGAGCCCGAGTGTGAGGTCATGGCAAGGGCAGGATTGAGCTTAGATGCACAACCTGAAAGAAGAATTTGCCAAGGAAGAAGGCACCTGAGAGAAAATTTGACTGTGTGAAGCAAATAGCAGAGGACAGCATGAGTTGCCAAGGAGGAAGGTGATACCTGACCCTTCCTTCCCTCTAAAAAGTTCACAGCAGGGCAGGAGATCTGGGGGTCATTTTCAGCCTCTGTGGACTGCACTCACACACACATCAGGTCTGGGCAAGAAAGGCAAATGTTTCAATACTATCAATGGCAGGTCAAAGCAGTTTGCTAGCTAACCAAATGTCTGGCAATGATTTAGTAGCATTTTCTTAATTCTTCTTAGCGGCTGCCTGATGCAGATGTACCACCAATCACTGGTGCAGTAAATGTCACACAACACACAGTTCACTTAAAGTCTTCTCAGAGGGCTTGCATGTGAAGAGAATTTGTTTCACTTGCTGCCTGTGCAAGGGGTAGAGCAAGGTATAACTATTCAAAATAAAGCATCATTTTCCTTAAGCCAGCACTGAAATTGTCATCTGGTTGCTCTTCAGCAGTCTTGCCCAAGACCCTCCAGACATAGCCAATGCCGAGAGTTGTGTTCCAAAACATCTGGAGGGTACCAGGCTTGAGAAGGCTGTTGTAGATAAATCACCATGGGGAAAATAATTGGACAACTGTCCTAGCATTTGAAATGATGAAGGAATAGAAGTTCTGTCCCTCCCTTTTGTTAGAAAGGTTCCACCAAATGTCATTGAATATCTCCTCCCTGGTAGCATGAAATGGACATAAAATTGCCTGAATAAAAGTATTTGGACAGTCTCCAAGAAATAAATCTGGGCTTGCTGTGAGCAGTGCATTGTGAACATGTGCTATTAATAATGTTGTATGAGTTAATCTCCAAGGTCACATGATCTTGTTTGTTCTTTGATTGAAAGACCAGTCAAAACAGCGTGAATTGAAACCATCTATTTCAAGAGAAGATAAATGAAAGTGGGCAATTTGTTCCTGCCAATTACTTTAGGTCCGTCACACACACACAAAATCACTTGTCAAAGGCATACACAGAGCATAAAATAAAGGTAATGTTTGCTGAAAACACTTTCCATGAGTCACTCATTTGTGGTTGTATGAGAGGAGCCATGATTTGCATCTGGTTTCCAAACCACTGTTAGTGAAGACATGGAGAAGAAAATGACTTGCTGTGAGCTGAATAAGGATTCTTAGTGTTTTTTGATCAAAGCTGGATCTGTTAAAAGTGTATGCTTATTACTTTTGGAAGCCTTTTAACTAGCAGGAGTCACCTGTTCATGGAGCAACCTAAAGTGTGAGCGCAGCTGGTTGCTTACAGATTTAAGTGCAGGAAACTTTGTGATCTCCAATCAGTGCAGAAAGATAGAGGATACAGTCAGGAGCAGTACATTGGCATACGTTTTAGTGATGGTATTAAAAAAAAAAGCATTAAAACTTTCCAAAATGTTTAAAGTGTTGCCTTGGCAGAAAGAGGCAGTATCTAACTTTAAAATAATAGAGGTATGAAGGAAAGAAAGGCATGACAGAAAAAAAGGACTTCAGAGGTGCCCCAGAACCATAAATCCCAGTGCATTTGAAGTGTTGGCCAGTACCCAGCAGTGCCACTCTATTTATTTAAAACTTTTTTAGAACGTCCCTTACCATAATCTTGGAACAGTTTAGCAGTAAGACAAAAATAAAATAGAGCACAGCATCCTAATCAAATTCTTAACCAGTCAACAATAAAACCATATTAAAGTAGCAGTCAAACCTTAAAATATTGGGAAGATAGAAAGGTTTTAGCCTGGTGCCGAAAAGAATAAAGTAACAGCACCAGGCGAACCTCTCTGGGGAGCGTATTCCACAATTGGGGTACTACCACAGAGAAGGCCCTACTCTGGGTAATCACCGTCCTAATCTCCTTCAAGGAGGCTCCCGGACAATAATAGTGGTAATCATAATAATGGAGGATTCAGATTTTCTGTCTCTGTGAGTAAATTTCTGTTCAACACAGAATGGGTTCCAGATTTTGCTCCTTCCAATACAGCTCATTTAAAGGTTTGTGCCATCACACTCCATTGGATTTCATCAGGTCAGTGACAAGGGTTAAGTGCAAGGGTTACCAAACCTCTGATAGTACCTCTGCTTCTTCTGCACTCATGAGCTGGAAGTCAACAAAAACCCTTAACACCATCTTCATCTGATCTCCCCTTTGTCATCACCACCATTGGGTGCATTTAGATGGGACAAGGGAGGATTTGATGCAGATGGAGAGAGCTCTTCATAAGCAATCCCCATTCTGGGTTCTGAGGTCGAATGATGAGAGCTCCAACCTCCTCCCCTGCTTTCAAATGATTCCACCATCAGTAATAGACACTAATTATGCAAATAATTTTGGTGCTGAGGTGTATGACATTCTATAGCTCTCTGGTAGGAGCACTTTTTATTTCTAATATTGCATGAAGATATGTCACATACTTTTCATAGCACTTACCTGTATCTTAACAAGAAGATAAAATGAAATTCTTCTCTCATAGATTCTTGACTGCTTCAGACCTGCCACTGAACCATGTCTTGTTTAATGAGGCATATTGTTTGAGTAGAGGGAAATTAGAAAGTGGCCGTACACATCTGTGTTTTCTTTGAGGCATGTCATGAAAACAGCCATTCGGGGAAGATCATAAAAAGCTCTACCCATCTGTCCATTTTATGTGCTTGGGGACTCTGGGTTCTGGCACTTCAGTGATCAATGCTGTAATATAATGTACACATACTAATAAGGGATATATTTTGGGGTGGTGGTAATCCCACAGAAGCACTGAATTAGTGGCATCCATTTCTGTTCAGAAGCTTGAGATTTAGCACTCTCTTGAGTGATATTCTGAATTTTCCCTTGTTTTTCTAAAGTTTGTCTGTATAGTGAGATAATTTACATTCAATAGATATGGGCAGATAGTGTCACATACACAATAAATTTTGATATGCAACCCACTTTGAAGTTTTCAGCTAAATGCAGTGCATTATTTACAGCTGCAAAATTCCCTTGGTGTTATGAGGACAGCAAAGTATCTTGCCCAGCTGGAGCTTTGAACCACAGGAGGCCTGTTTAAAATTCTATATTTTGGCAATTCTCATGTTGTTTTCCTTCAGTCAAAGTATTCACCATTTGTCTGTGTATATACAGAAGGGTAGGGATGTTGGAGAAATATGCAATGGATTCAAATGAGTTTGAATTTCAAGGTTTCCAACATGTAAATTCTGCAGTGGATTGGCCTTTTCCAATTCTGTGGATTCCATGGATTTATGGACTGGCTTTTACACTTCTGAAGCTGATGTGTGTTCATTTCCATTAGCACTATTCGGGAATAGTAGATTTCTGCATGTACACATGTTCACTCATGCAAATTTGTGCAAGCAGAACAACATTTTAGGAAAAAATTTCTAATACTATGAATGAATGAATGAATGAATGAACGAACGAACGAACGAACGAACAAGCAAACAGACTTCTATCAGTCCACAAAGCACTGTTGGAATCAATTTTACACAATCCATACATTCTTATGGAATGGTAACTTTTCTCAATTATTCGACTGAAGGAGCAGGAGCAGGAGAATCTTCCCTTTCTTCTAAGTGAAGCAGGCAACATTTTCCTTGTAAATAGCTGAAGTAGCAATCATTAGCTTGATAAGCAATCCATTACCATACATGTTTCAAACAGGTAATTGTATTTGAAAACCTGCATGGGGGGGAAAAAAAGAACTGCTCCATTGACATATTAATGATCTGGTGATGGAAAATCAGAGAACCTTGCTTGAATAGGCATCTGCATTCCAGATTTTGCACATATAGGCTAAACTCAGATACATGTATCTACCTCTGATCTCAGAAGCATACATGATTCTCTTGCTTCTTCACTCAGATCCATTTCACACATGACAGATTTGTCTCAGTCAACAAGGTGTTGACTGGGAAGCCAATCATGTTTCCCTGATAAATATACCTGTACAAAGCATTTATTTGTTTGTACCTTCTTTCAAATACCTAAGATGTACATTTGGATAAGGTAGTGTGTGAACTGGCTTTCAGCTGCAAATGGCTCTCTGTAGCTGCAATCCCAGATACATGTCTGTACCATGAGTAAATCCTATTGAACATAGTCATACTCTAAGACATGAACTGAAGTGCTCTGTAATTTGTATGCCTGCCTTTCTATTGTTGCTGTTATTGTTTGTTGTTGACATGTGAGTATCTCTGAGTGAGAGCTAGTGTCTGTGATCTAGATACATGCACTGACCCTGAAGTATTTGCATGAATTTTCTTTTGGGTAGCTCCATGTACAAAATCCTCAAAGTACTTTCTAAGTTTGAAGGAGTGGCACAGGGTGGTAAGAGGGAAAAGACTAAAGGGGGCATTCCTGTATATGTTTAGGCATACAAAATCCCAACAACCTCCCGCATGGCAGGCTGGGAGACGCTGGAAGCTGTAGAAATTCTTTCTTCCTAAACATACATAGGATTTTTCCCTAAATTTACAGCCCTCTGCATTACCTGGGTGTAAGTTGCAATGAATTCAGTAGTGCTTACTTCCAAATAGGCATTTATAGTAAAATGTAAAATACATTTCCAAACCAGACCAAACAAGAAACAATTACTATATTTCTGATCCAAGTTACTAAATGACTGTAGTACCCCTTGGTCATTAGCATGTGTGTGGGTGTGAGAATATTATATCATGTGAGTTACATTTTTCCTGTAAGATCTTCCAGGTGCAGTAACATACCAGAATTTCTCCTGGAAAATATTATCTCGATATATGTTACACTTCAAAAAAAGGCAATGATGCTGAAAAATTACTTAATGGTGTGCATGAGAATTTGTGGATACACTTGACTTCCAGCATACTTGTCCTGCATAATTGCACTTACCCTATTCCAAACAAATTGCTGAATAGAATATAATGAAATTAATTTGTCTTATCAAGTAATTTGATTTGGGGAGTAAATAACCAGCTTCTCTGCAAAGCAGAACTTTTAATTTTTAAAAGTTTTATTATTCTTTACTCCTGATTCCAGTTGACAGTGATGTTTTGTTAGCATAGCATAGTTTTGTCTTGTTGTATGATTGTGTTAGCTATGTAGTTGTAATAAAAGTGACATAACTGCCACTGAGGGATTAAAGCTAACGGCTGTCATCTCTGCAGTGGCTTTGTTTTCTGAAAGCAGCATTTATTTGTGTTTTGTACTTCGTCTGAAGTGACAGCCGTTGGCCTCAGTGGGCATCAGACAACATCTTCCTATAGGGAAATTAAAACAGAAAAAGGGCAAAGGATGGCTTTTTAATCTTGGCAGGGTGGACAGGATTCTAAGAATTCACTAATTCTTGGTTGTCATGTAGTTAATTATCAGCAATGATCTTTGGATGGGCATGCACAGTGAGTTCAAGCTGGGTCTCCCTCCTCTCCAAGCTCCTTATAGCAATATGAACCCCGTGGCACGCCAGGGGAATTAAAGAAAAAGAATGTGTAATGCGAGATGCTGCATCTCCTTTGCTTGAAATCATCAACACCCCCCGGCCCAGTAAATCTCTGAGATGCATGCTGTACAGTTACGGAACCACATACAATATCCCCGTGATGCTCAAGGCTTCATTTGTGAAGCACTGTAGACAGAATTCTGTTCTACTTCACTAAGGTATCACACTTTGTAGAGTGACCAGTTATGTTGGAGTAAAAAATAGGTCATACGGTACCAGTCAGCTTGCATTGGTTCAAAGCAGGGGCAACAGATTTCTTACAGTGAGGAGCTGAATTCCACCATGTGTGCTGGGGGGGGGGGGGTCAGTATGCATGCCAGTGGTAAGCAGGGCCAAAGGTCAAAGGGGACTGGCCAGCATACCCCAAGTGACGGCATATTTTAGCTTAAAGCTCTCATTGCCAGCCTCAGGTGAGCCATTTCAGCTAGTGTGGTGTGATGGTCAGACTGCCTGTCACAGACTCAGAAGATCCAAGTTCAAGTTCCCACTTCACCACGAAGCTCACTGGGTGGTTTGGGCCAGTTACTCCTGGCCTACCTCACAGGACTGTTGTTGGGAATAGACAATGGAGTGGAGGAGGACTGTGTAAGTTGTACGGGGTTCCTTGCAAGAGGGAAAAAAGTGGGATATAAATGTAATAGATAATCATTTTACAACCTGTACAAAAGCCAAGCAACCACCAAACAGACCAGTAAATGGGGAAGCAGGGCTGGCCTTCTGCAGAAACCAAAGTACCAGATTTGGCCTTTAGGCCACAAAGTCAACTCACAAAGTCTGAAATTATGTAATTATCTGTTCAAAGGAGGTCAGAAAGGGTTTTAAGTGTAATAAGAGCTAGAACTGGGCCCTTAGGATTCTGTGCATAAAGGATGTCTCTGAGTGATTCAGACAGCCATCAGTAACTTCAGAAGCAAAGATCCTGCATCCACACCTATGGATAAGTGTCTCAAATATAACAACAGTTTTCCAAGCAGTTACTCTATGAAAATGAAAGTGACCAGCGGTACCTTGCACAATTAAACACAAGTATGTGTTGTGAATACTAATTGTACCTTGCTTTAGGAATTGATGTGGTAGAAAAGCAGGTTAAAAATAGCCTTAACAAATGCACTTAAAGGGAAAAGAGAAAAAGCAATCCATCCATTCAGAGAAAAAGCAATCCACTCATGGAAGAAAGTGAGCCTTAATGGGCTGATCTACAGCTTTCATGAGAAATATCCTCATATCCTGTGAAAAAGTACCCACTTATTTCCTGAATGGAAGTGCCATCCTGACTCCAAATCCATGGACTGGAGGGGGTTGTGATGATCTAGATGAGCTCCTCTCCTGCAAGGGAGGATGCGTCAATTGCAGAAATCCCCAGCGTGCCTGCAGGACACTTGGTGGAGGGAACTCTCCTGTCCCTACTGCTTGCATGGCAGCTGGGTTACACCCTGGAACAGGGGTCTCAAACTCGCGGCCCATGGGCCAATTGCCGGGATGGGCAGCGCATGGGGGAGGGGCCCTGTGGCCTTCAAAGCGCTGGTGGCACCCGGGCCGGCCTCCGGGAGCGACGTGGGATGAGCGGCCCACCACCACCGCTCGATGCAGCCCAGCCTCACCCAGACTCTACTTCCAGCGGCCCCCAGGTAAGTTGAGTTTGAGACCCCTGCCCTGGAACAAGGTGTTTCAGGGGCAGAGCAAGAATGGGTAGGAAACGGCAGTGGATCTGCTAGATCTAAATCCTCTTGTCCCCCTGCCCCTTTGCCAGCCCGGAGGTGATATAACTAATCTATCCCCCTCCCCATTTGAGCCAATGGGGGATTAAATGCACAGAAGAACAATCACAATGGATAGGGGCAGTAAGCAATGATATATGCACCTCCCACCTTGGCTGGCACAAGCCAGCAGAGATTTAGAAGTGATAGGTGAACGGTCTCTTCCCTTCCCAGCTCAGCCTGTTTAGGATTGCACCATAAACAAGGATATCATCTCTATTCTGGGACCAACTGCTCACTGCCGCCGCCCGCTCAACACCACCGCCGCCGCTGCAGACCCTGACCTGCCTGCTGATGCCACTGTTGCCCCAAAGGACAGACAGTGGCCACCACAGGACCGGGAATCGGGACACTGCCGGCCTGCGGGTCCTCCATCTTGCCGACAAGTTCTCCGCAAGCCCTGCCCTCGCCCCTCCCCCCGGCATGGCTGGCAGCTGTGTCGGATTGGGAGCGGGGCACAGGGAGGGGCTGCGGCATTAACTCGCTGGCCGAGGCCAGTGGTCTTGGGCCGGTGGCCCAAGGGCGACAGCCCAAGGGCGTTGCCGCCGTTTGGGACCGTTCGGGGCTGTTCCGGGGCTGGGCTGGCCAGAGACTCTGTGTGTGTGTGTGGGGGGGGGGGCTTTTGTAATTGGATGGGTTGGAGGGTTTTAATTGTATTTTATTGGATTGTTTTAATGGATTCACGCCTGGCTGCTACGCCTGGGGAACGCGTGGGCGCCACCATTGGGGTGGTTTTGGGCAATGGTCAATATGGCATTGGGGGTTTAACGAGTTGGCATAGAAGAAGGAGGGGCAGATGGTTGACATCTGATGGTGCTGTTGCTTAATGCCAGGTTGGTCCATAACAAAACATCCCTCATCCATGACTTAATTGTTGATGAGGAGGCCGCCCTGGAGGCCACCCTGGCTTGCATTACAGAGACCTGGGCGGGAGAGGGGGGGAAGTGTCCCTCTCAACTGTGCCTGCCCGGGTATCTGGTCCAGCACCAGCCATGCCCAGAGGAGAGGGGGGGTCGCTTTAATCTATCGAGCTTCAGCTTCCCTTGCTGGGCTTCCTGTTCTCTCAAGAACGGGTCTAGAGTCCCTATACCTGGTGTTGGGCGACTGAGACAGATTGGGGATTCTGCTGGTGTACCGTGCACCCTTTTGCCCATCAGACTCCCTGCCTGAGCTGACAGAGATCGTCTTGGACCTGGTGTTGAAGACCCCCAGGATGTTGGTCCTGGGGGACTTCAATCTCCTGCCGAGACTGTTCTGACCGGGGCGGCTCAGGACTTCATGGCCTCCATGACAGCCATGGGGCTGTCTCAACATGTCATAGGCCCAACCCATGAACGTGGACACACTCTGGACCTGATTTTCTTGACGGGGCAGGAAGAGGGTGATCTGAGGGTGAGGAATTTGTGTCTGACTCCCTTGTCATGGTCAGATCACATCCGCATGAGGTTTGAGCTTGATGCCGGCCTTTCCCTCTGTAAGGGTGCGGACCCGATTGTGTTGTTCTGCCCTTGGAGCCAGATGGATCCGGATGGATTCCTGAAGGCTCTGGGGGAGTTTCTGGTTGATAAAGCTGGCGCTCCTGTTGATGCTCTGGTTGAACTGTGGAATGGGGAAATGGCCAGAGCTATTGACACAATCGCTCCTAAGCATCCTCTCCCTCCTAGCAGAGCCCATTCATCCCCATGGTATACACCTGAACTATGAGCGATGAAGCGGGTTGGGAGAAGTCTAGAGCATAGGTAGAGGAAATCACGAGATGAATCTGACTGAACACGCTTACGAGCTCATTATCGAGCCTATGCTGTGGTGGTGAGGGCAGCGAAGAAGAAATTCTTCCCCACTTCCATTGCCTCCTCAAAATGCCGTCCAGCGGAGTTCTTTTGAGTGGTACATGGGCTGATACATCCTGGCCCTAAGAAAGATCCCATACCACCCTCGATGGCCCGCTGTGACGACTTTGCCTAGCACTTTAAGGAGAAAATCACTCAAATTCGTCACAAGCTGGACTCCACAAGTGATTCAGATCCTCTAGGGGAGGTGCCAATGACTTCGTCTGGACAGATATTATTGGATGAATTTAAGTTATTGCGGCCTGATGATGTGGACAAGGTGCTTGGATAAGTACTTCCCACCACCTGCTTACTTGACCCTTGCCCGTCATGGCTGCTGACCAAAGCCAAACACACGATTGGTGCCTGGATCCTGGAGGTCATTAACACTTCTCTGAGGGACGGCCGGGTGCTTGCTCCTTTAAAGGAGGCGGTAATCAGGCCGGTCCTAAAGAAGTTGTCCCTGAATCCAGAGATGGCCGCCAATTATAGACTGGTGGCCAACATCCCGTTTTTGGGCAAGGTGTTGGAATGGGTGGTGGCAGGACAACTCCAAGCACTCTTGGATGAAAGTGACTATCTGGACCCATTTCAGTCCGGCTTCAGTCCCGGGTATGGTACTGAATCTGCCTTGGTCGCCCTGTATGATGACCTGTGCAGGGAGAGAGACGGGGAGTGCGTCCCTGTTGATCCTCCTCGACCTCTCAGTGGCTTTCAATACCATCGACCATGGATAGGCTGGATAGGCTGGCAGGACTGGGAGTAGGAGGCACTGCTTGGCAGTGGTTCTGCTCCTACCTCAATGGCCGGTTCCAGAAGGTGGTGCTGGGGGACTTTGGCTCTGCGCCATGGCAGCTATGACATGGAGTACTGCAGGGGTCCATTTTGTCCCCCTTGCTATTCAATATCTACATGAAACTGCTGGGAGAGGTCATCAGGAGGTTTGTGCTGCGGAATCATCAGTATACTGATGACACCCAGCTCTACCTCTCTTTTTCAACCGATCCAGGTGAGGCAGTGGCTGTACTGAACCGGTGCCTGGCCAAAGTAATGAGCTGGATGAGGGCCAATAAACTGAAGCTCAATCCAGACAAGACGGAGGTCCAGTTGGTGGGTGGTTTGAACTTCTGGGTAGGTGACTTGGACCTTACCCTGAATCGGGTTACACTCCCTCTAAAGGACAGGGTCCGCAGCTTGGGAGTGCTCCTCGACCCAGAGCTGTCCCTGGAAGCTCAGGTGACCACGGTGGCAAGGAATGCTTCGGTTAATCCATCAGCTATGTCCCTACCTGGAGGACGATGGCCTAGTGACAGTGGCACATGCATTGGTTACTTCCCGGTTGGATTTCTGCAACGCGCTCTATGTGGGGCTGCCCTTGAAGACAGTCTGGATACTTCAGATGGTGCAAAACAGAGCAGCCAGGTTGCTGACGGGCACTGGGCATTATTCTCATATAACCCCAGTCCTCTACCAGCTTCACTGGCTTCCCATTGAAGCCCGGGCTCAATTCAGGGTGCTGGTTATTACCAATAAAGCCCTTAATGGCTTGGGACCTGAATACCTAAAGGAACACCTTCTTCTGTATTTGCCCTCCTGTCCCCTGAGATCGGCAGCAGAAGCCCTCCTCCGGGAACCCTCCGTGAAAGATATTAGGAGGCAAAGTACCAGGAGGAGGGCTTTCTCTGCGGTGACGCCCCACCTATGGAATGTGCTCCCCAGAGAGGTCTGTCTGGCGCCATCGTTATTTGTGTTTCAGCGCCAGGCTAAGACCTTTTTATTTCAACAATATTTTAATAACTTTTAATATTGGCTATATATGTTTTTATCTGCAGCCAGGGTGGATCTGGAATTTATTTGTATTATGTTTTATATTATTATTCTTATTTATTTATGTAAGCTGTCCTGAGGCTTTTGCGAAAGGACAGCATAGAAATATTCAAACAAACAAACAAACAAATAAATAAATATGCCTTTAACTGTGAAACCAGCTTGGAACTAACGTAACATACCCTTGAAATCAGCATGATAACTAACATACACAAGAGCAACATTTTGCAAGGGAAGGGCCATGGCTCCCTGGGAGAGCACTTGCTTTACTCGCAGAATGTCCCAGGTTCACTCCTCAGTATTTCCAGGTGGGGCTTACACTACTGCCTGAAAACCTGGAGAAGTACTGCTTCCTGTCAGACCACTCTGCACTGGAAGGACCAGTGATTCAAGTCAGAATATGGCAGTTTTCTAGGTTTCGAACTTCCTAATCTTCCGGTAACAACATATCTGCTTGTACAGTTGCCGAGACATATGACGGTTATCTACATTGATGCAGAAATCTCTACAGCAATCCTAGGAAGGACTTCACACATTTCTAATCCCTACAGTTACTTGTCCTATGCATTGAGTTGTATTCCAACACTGTTACTCCAGAAAGGGGATTTTTGTCCACTAAAGAATAATTGTGTTCACAGAAGTGTTCTTCCTAGGTGTGGACAGGTTCTTCCATTACAACAACATTTCCTTCTTTTCACAAGGGAACAACTTAAAATACAAGCCACTTTGTTGGAGAGAATGATGACTATGTTACAGTTACGGTCTATTTCTTTTATTCTTTTCCAGTGTAGCCTTTGATGTTTAAATTATATATTGTGAACAGAGTGGAGTGTAGGTATCTAGACAAGGTTCCCAGACCAGAAGATTTAGTTCTGCTTGAATTGCATTCAAATTAATAGTACAAGTTAATAACAATTCATATCCTTCTCATTTCAGTGGAATGTATGTGTGACTAGCTTTTTCTTGATTGGAATCCATGAGTGTTCCAAAGGCTTTTGAAAAATCATGACAATATTAAATCCCCCAAGGAATATAGATTTCTGGAGGAACAGTATTGTTTAACTGATAAGAAAAATGCATTTATTTTTGCCTCAAGTAACAAAGGAGTAAAGGCATTTTCTTAGATAAGTAGTCAAGAAATAGGAAACAGATCCAAAAGATTATTTAGCATATGTTCTTTTTTGAAATTTAAAATTTAGACGTTTGTTACTAGGGAGGATTGATATCTTAACACAAGTATTTAGAGAGAACTGTTACAAAAGAAGAATGCAATTCAGTGCCTTGCAAAAGTTCCCCTCCCCTGGCTCTGTCACATTTTGTTGTGTTACAAGCTGGATTACAGTAGATTTAACTGACATTGTTACTACTTGATGTACACAAGATATTCAGCCCCGTGAAGCTGCAAAATATATTTATTGCAGCGGAAAAATTAAGTGAACAAAAGCAAATGGGCACTTGCTTGTTGCATAAATATGTACACCCCCCCCCCCTACACACACACACTTACACTTTGACATGCCTGGTGCAATCTATTGCCCCCAGAAGTCACATACTGTAAGTATTTGAATGGTGTCCACCTATGTGCAATTCCAGTGGTATCAAATAAATTCACCTGCATCTAGAAGGGACCAGAGTTTGTTTGTGAGCATATCTAAAAAAAAAACACACACACAAACCCCAGCATCATGAAGACCAAGGAGTTATCAAAACAACTCTGGGATAAAATTGTGCAAACGGGTTGGGTTATAAAACAAAAAACAAAATCCCAAACTATGAAGGTCCTCCAGAACATTGTTAACATTAGTATTAGAAAATGGAAAGAATATGGCTCAACCACAACTCTGCCTAGACAAGACTGTTCACCAAAACTTAGCAACCAGATGAGGAGAGCATCTGAGAAGCAGATTTCCAAATATTAACCACTGTGCTTCATTATTACTAAGATAAAGAATATTATTTCCTTTGTGGTGGGGGCGATCAGTTTTTAGTTAATGAGGTCTGGATGTATTAAAACAAATTATTCCAAATAAAATTTGATTTGATCCTCCAGTATTCCTTACATTTAGAATCCTCCCAGGTTGTTTTGCCATCCTGGTTTTAATATTAACAGTGCAAATATGCAGTAAGAATATTTGCTAGAAAAAATAATTACACTGTCAGATGCTATCACTTTAATCACCGCAGTAGATATAGTAAGACCTAACAGTTCTGCCACAAATCCACAACTATTTTAAATGATGCATTTGCAAAATGTTATTGCATCTTTTTAGCTGCTATCAACAGCATTGTATCAGTTGGCATTTGACAATTAGGGCTGACATAGGATTCTGTGTTGTGAGATGTGAATTACATAGTGTAGTTGCAACAGTAAAAAAAAATCTTTTCACATGAAAACATATTGAATGGACATGTTTAAGGAACTTTTTTCTCGTCTGCCTTTATTTTCTCTTCAAATTGTCATGCATTCCTTGGCATCTTACAGTTATTCGGTGGGATGCAAAGTTTCATGAACAAATACAATAGGTAAAGCACTGGTGATAACATGACCAATAGGAACAACATGTTTTCCTTGGTGATTGGTGACCTACTATTTATTTTGTGATTTTTTTAGCAGTCCATGAAACATCCTGGAGTAAGTCTGTCTGTATTTATTCTCAGCCCTACTGAGGGGCACAGGAGATCATATGGGACCCAGTCATGTATCACACAGTAACACCAATATGATCTCATAGCTGCCACCAATATTTCTGGCAGACAACCTGGTGTGCTTTAGATGTTTTGGACTACAGCTTCCATAAGCCACAGCCAACAAAGCTAATGATCAAGGATTTGAAGGTGCTGTAGTCCAAAACATCTGACAGATCATACAGTCCAAATCTACAAATGACATAATTGCATTGCAGTCCTCCTGAGCTAAGACACTAAGTGACCAGCTCATGGATTACAAGTTTTGCTTATACTCATTACCACTAAAGGCGCATTTCATTTTGTAGTTCCCAAGAGAACCATCAATGAAACAGATGAAGACAGATGTTAAGCATATGTTATCATTTCATTTTCTGCTTTCTAGCCTTACCAACACTTTCTACTGATTGACATCCTTACATTTATTCACCAATTCTATCTTGTAAATGGGAACCCTGGAAACTTTACCACCAATTAAAAGCCACAAAGTGTACAAACTGTGTTACACACATACATCAAGTACATTTATTCAGAGCTGCCCACATTTTATTCCAATTGCAGAGTTTCCCTTTGTGATTGGGAAATGATGGATTACTTGCCGTGCATGTAACATGTGCTGTGATTGTCTCCAGTCCAGACCACTTAGTAGCAATCATTATAAGGAGGAGTTAGGAATTAACTGTCTGTTTTGACTGAATGTCACTGCCATTTGGTATCCGTTGGCCAATGTGAAAAGAGCTCATTGTCTCCGGCCTAGTGCCCAGTAGGCAGGTATCCTCTCTACAGCACAAAAACTGCTTTCACAATTGGCAGTAATTCATATCCTTGCTGGCAAATTGAAGGAAAAGTCAGTGGACTCACCATGCAGACTTGCTGTCCCTGGTTGTCATGGTACAGAAAGTCAGCACTGGGGCAGTGTGGTTAAGGCTAACCTGCTGTCCTTTTTGTCTGTGTCCTAAATTCTTCTAACAAAGAGTTTTTCTGAATGTTTTCACATGCAACAGACTCTCTTTATCATTAAAGAGGAAAGGCAGTTGATGAAGTGCTGGCATACTTGAAATATTTATTGCACAGTATTATAGCTCTCTGAAGGCTGCTTTCAACAAGCTGCAAACATTCAAAATGGACTCACCTCAAATAACCTACCTTGTGATACATCTGGCAAAGTGCAGGACCACCATTTCAAAGACTGTTAGCAGAAAATGGTGGCCAGGCTGATGGCACTGATGAGTTGCTCTGAGCATGTGACGCGAACTCTGA
Source organism: Varanus komodoensis (assembly GCF_004798865.1). Classification (NCBI taxonomy): domain Eukaryota; kingdom Metazoa; phylum Chordata; class Lepidosauria; order Squamata; family Varanidae; genus Varanus; species Varanus komodoensis. The sequence goes on along the minus strand of NW_025336480.1, from coordinate 23,734,388 downwards.
CTTGCTTGCACGGGTTGCCTGGCATGAGTTTAATTCAAGGTGCTGGTTTTGACCCATAAGGCCCTACATGGTTCAGGACTCTGACACCTGGTAGAAGGCTACCCAGCTAAAAATCTCCTTGGAAGCCCTCCTGCAATGGCAGTTCAGAAGATGGCAACAACAAAGACAACACTGTCAACAATAGCCCACTATCTGTGGAATGCTCTTGCCAGTGAGGCCAGATTGATGCCAACAGTATCATCTTTCTAGAACCTGGTTAAGATGTATCTTTGCTTCCAGCCATTTAACAGCATACAATTGAGCTTTTTAGTATTAGGTCTTTTTTGGGTCCTAGAATGTGATTTTTTTTCATTGTTTTTAGCGCTTTTAAATGGTTGTTAAAATGTTAAAGGTTTTGCCATGTTGTCTTTTATTTCTTATGAACTGTCCAAAGAGCTTTGGCTATTGGGTGGTACGGGAATGAAATGAGAAAGCCACATAATCTTGCAGTATGTTGGGGGATTTGTTTTATTTAATTACTGTTAGTTTTGTGCAAAAATTTGTAAAAATTATTGTTAATATTTTTCTTATAAAATTCCAGGCATTGTATAATGGTCTTAATTAATGTGGCCTTAATTACACAATTAAGGGTACCATTCTCTGTATGCTTTGACAGAAAAAAGGCCTACAACTCCCAGGATGGACCAGCCAGTCAAGCTGTGAATTGAATGCCTTTTCTGCTTAAACATGCCTAGGGTTTTGCCTTTAAAGTGTTTCCCTTTTAATATCCAAGAGCATATATAATGCATTTTAAAAGGAATATGGCAGAAATACATGCTTCCAGTACAAGGGATACACTTGGGTGTGGTAGAAATGTGCTATATTTGGTATGCTGTATGCCTGACTACCAAAGCTGAAGATATCCTTTTCTCTGACTTTCTCCCTGCTACTGGATTTAAAAAAGTCACGGAGATTAAAATACATTACAGAAGGCATCCAGATCTTCCAAATGCAACTGTATGGAGGACAAGGCAGTAGAGTCAATTATTGCTGACATTCCACATGAAAGTAGTAACTTTCATGGGCTGCATGGGGTTGTGAAAGTAGTAACTCATTCAGAAACTTTTTTAAAAAATTGGGGTCTTGTGCAAGTGCACAGGAGTGCAGAGCTGTCTGCTGTTTACCCCAGCATGCCAGTCTCACCCTCATGCCAATGCCTTGTCAAATTTGGTGCTGCTTTGCTTAAAAATAGGCTGTTTCAGGTGCTATCAAAATCATGATACCCACTGAAAAGCTCTTTCTCCTGCAGTCACCAGCTGCTTTCAGCTTCTCCCCCCACTTCGTGCTTGTCACTTCCATTCCCTGTTCTTCTTTGCTAGCTGTCAGATACAGAAATGGGTTACAGAGCAGTGACAAGGATCAGCAAAGATATGCACATTTCAAGGCAAAGAAGTGAGATAGATGAGTAAACATATGCAAATATACAGAGCAGGGAATGGGGGGGGGTTGGTAAATATACATACATTTCATGGCAGAGCAGGAGAAGCAGAAATTGCACAAATTTCATTGCAGTAGACTTTCAAATGTGTGCCCTTTTGCAAGACCAGTTGTGGGTGTATTCAGAAGACCTTCCGGTATCCTCATTTTATAGTTGTACAGGGAGGAGGGCACTGATAAGAGATCAGGCAGTGTGGCAACAACACTTGCACTTTGTAAAAAGTGGCAGGGACTTTTGGAGGGTCCTCTAGCTGTTCCCAATAACCTACCCTGCCTGGTTCAGACATCACAAGTCACCCTGAAAGAAAAGACACTCTGAATAACCCAAAAATAAGTAATGCATTTGCAGGGTGGCTTGTTGGTGCAAAACATCCTGCCTTAAAAAAATACTCATTGTTCAGATGTCACAACACACTACCTGGAAACAACCCATAATAACCCATGGTTAAAAACCCACGGTGGTTTATTATGTTGTGCGAATCATGCCATTATGTCGGATGCATGAACTGAGTGTCAGAATTCTGTAGAATTGAATGTGCTTATTTGTATTACATACAGGTTTCATTTTAAGCAAAATTGTTTTTGTAGTGTCAAAATATAATGGAAATCTTTGCAAAAAAACTGATTTTGATCAATCATATTTTAAAAAACCTTTTAAAATTGTTTCTGGTTTGACTATACCTTATCCAGTAGGATTATCTAAGAGGAGACCTACCTTGAGACAGTAATTGATTGTTCTTAGAGGAATGTGTGATTGAAACAAATTTTAAGAATAGGGTTAAAATACATGATATCTTATTTTAACAGTCATGCTTAGAGTAGACCCCTTGAAATCAATTAGCCATAAGATAATTTACTTAAGTCTCATTGATTTAAATTGGTCTTCTCCAAGCAAAACAACATCTGGATGCAGACTATACTATCAGAAAGATTGCAGAGTATCCACAAGTGTTTGAAAGTGTTTTCATGGTTTGACTTCAAAGTAAATGTACTGATTCATTGCCCTTACTGCTTTTTTGGTAAAAAAAAAACCATGAAAGTTGTACATTGTCTCAGTCCTTTGATAAATTCACAACTTTACAGTCTATTGTTTTATTTTCCATAGCGATATGAGATAAGAAATGCGTGCATGTTTGGGAACCATACATCTGCAGTCCGTTTTTGCGGTTAAAACTGACCGCAAAAATCTGTAGCTCATGTTTTTATTTTGTGTGCTTCCACTTTCACTCACTCACTGGGGCAATGAGATGGTGGCACAAGTGAGGCATGTATGGCTCCACTTTAAAACGGCAGCCCCTGCTTGGAGGAAGCTGCATCATACACACTTGGTGAGCATGGGTTATGGGAAGGCTCACTTCACCCATCCTCTGATGTTTTCCATTGCATTTTGTCAAATGCCATTCAGGGTTATATGGTAATATCGTTAAAGAGACAGTGCTGGATTATATGCAGGATAAGATTTCTAGAATTAAACCAAAACTGCAAACCTGGTTTTAAAAGTTGTGAAAGCTCCTTTTCATTTTCCATAATTTCTGTTATTAATTTGTATATCTTTTTTGAATCCAGAGTGTCTCTCTTAGTGCTGTCATTTTCATTTGTCTTAGAAAATGCTCCTGAATGTTTCAGGGGGTTGCTTGCATGGATCTATTGTTCCATAGGGTAGGACATGGATCTGACTCTCAAGAGATTAGTGAAATCCAAAATTGTAAAAAGAGGTTCAGTACTGCATGACTGTATGCTAAATATTTGAACAATCCATGCAGGCTAATCCCAAAAGCAGCTTAACATACTATATTTTGTACTCTGTTATAGATATCCAAGGCCAAATTGCTTTAAAAAAATTGAGTGAATGTCACATGATTGACTTCTAGCATGTTTTAGAACAAGAAGGATGTTAAAATACATCAAACAGGATTGTCAATTATATGTGGTTAGGTCCTGTTTCAGTCAAGTTTTGTGGTGATTCTTAAAGGGTTTTTAATCATTTTAAAAGATACTGGATATTATAATAGATTATTTACTTAGACCCTGTTTTAATTCTATTCTGAGCTGTGTATCTGCTGCATTACTCAGTGATGACCTTTAGTAAGTAATACAGATTTTGATTTGGGTTTGTTCAATTTGTTGATAATATTCCGAAGGGCATCCAAATTTCTACACTTCTGTGATCAGGTAACCTGATTCCTATTTAATGCTTCTATGTAATTTGATGGGGAAAGTAATTATTTGCATTTGGGCTTGCCTAATGATTTGTGTGCTATAAAAGTCTTTTCTTCTGGGCTATTCATGATCAAATACAAAGTTAGCATGAAGAGCTATGCTGAACCATGTGAACTCTGGTCATGGTTAAATGTTAGTGGGGTAATCTCATTCCAGCTGACTGCAAGTGGAGTGGACATTTGATCTCCCTGTTATATGCTCAGTCTGCCTTTCAGCATTATGAGGAAATGTATTAAAATGGTCAGACACCATGTTTCACGGTAGTTCATATGAGGAATTACTGAACCTGACATTTGGGTGCAATGAAGATAGTGTGAAATAGCTCTTGGTCAAGCTGTCCCAGAACATTGTGCTCAGTATCATACACAGTAGTGCAATTAAAAATATAATCACAGGGATGGTATACCACCTTGTAGGCAGAATAATAGTCACAGATGTTTACAATCACATGCCAAGTTCATCATTTTGGTCTTCTGGTTCACAAATTATGGAGCATTGTCTAAATAAATTAGCATCTTAGTACATCAAAGTAGCTGGCGTGGTGTAGACATCATCGTCTGATTCTGTTTTCATATCCTGTTTTAGAAAGAACCCATAAATCATAGTTTCCATGTTTGAACATCACAAAGAAACTGTGGTTTAAGAAACCAGGATTTAATTATTAAAACTTGGAACAAGAAAGTAGGAGGGAAGGGGAAGAAGGAGCATGACTCATTCTCAGTCCAGGAAACCATGGTATATAGGACTAAGATCCTAACTTCTTAGCCAGGTCACTCTGGCTAAAGTTAGCTCTGTATGTGTAATGCCTGTATGTATTTGGTTAGGTGTCTGGGATATGGAAAATGCAGAAGCATATATTTATCAACACTATTAACCACTGTTTTGCAATGAACAGTTGGGACTTGCAAATGTTTATTATCCTTATTATGTATGCATCCCATCGTTTGTATAAGAATTGCATGAGATGGAATCATAAACATTTTTTCACTGAAAACTTCCTTTTTTGGCAGTATAATCAATAGGGCTGAAGGTTTTTATGCTCTCTAAATGTTCATTGTTGTGATATATTAACACTCAGATTGCAAGTAGCAGGAGGAGATGGCACTGTTTCTGGAAATGACAATATGAATGTTTGCCAAAATCCCTTACATAAATCAACTTACCCAGCTGTAAATTATAAACACATGTACCACATTACGGAAGGGTGGGTTGATCAACATTTGCAACTTCTCTACAGTATTTGTGTTCAACATTGCATTTATTCTGCATTTAAAAGGTTATTTTTTCAAGGTCATTTGAAATCAGTGCATCTTGAAATAGATTAACACAGCTGAATCCTTCCTGTCTTTTTCTTCTTTTTCTTGTTTTGTACATTTCCTCAAATTTTGCAGCAGCAAATTAGGGGAAAAGAGAAAAGCCTCCATTTTGCCTCTTTTTCTTCCACTGGGTTGCCCACTGGTGAGTGTGTGTGTAGTTCTAGAACAACAGCAACCACAAAAGTATTGGCTGAGATATATGGGGCTCCCCATCTATGTTTGTTTGCATGTGAATGTGTGTAAGTGAAGGTGAAGGTACAGAAAGCAGTCCTGATGTACCCTAAATTTGCTTTTGAGCAAATATGTACAAGACTATGCTGCTAGAGACTTAGCTTGAGTCTCCATTAAGAAAACTGTGGCTGAATGAATGGAAAGAGAAGTCTTTTAGGTCGACATGTCAGAGTTTGATCCTAGTAAGAGAAGTAAATAGTGTTGATTTAGCTTAACTTGAATTGGGGGAGTATGTTCAACGCTCCCCACCTTATGCTTCTTTTGAAATGTGACATGAAATGTATAGAGATACCTCAAAAAGTTAGTGATCTCTTAAGCAACTAGAAGGAATGGCTGATGACAGTGCCTCATGTTTTACTGAGGCTCCATAGCTTTTGTGTCTTTACCATCCCAGTTTAATGAGTTTGATGACTTTAAGGGCTTTTATTGAGGAATCATCATGGCTTAGTCACTGGTATTTCACAGGTGATCCAGATGATAAGAGCAATATCCCTTTGTAGTGCACCAGCAGTTCCCCAGCAGTTCATTAAGGAGGGAAGGAGCAGAACATCTGTGCAGGTCCTTTTTGGGTCTGGACAAGGTGGGAGGAATGGTTTCTGGGGGTGGTGCATGTTGTATTGGAGATGCTCCTCTTCTGAAGACTTGTCATCTATGTCCTATTGTAGAGCTACTTGCAGCTGTTCAGACTAGTACTAGAGGCTGCTTCATTGTTGCTTTTCTGCTTCACTCCTGGAACACTTTGTTGAAATTGCCTGATTAACTTTGTAGCTTTAAACAACAACAGCCCATGTTAGTGGTATTACAGAATACCAGAAGTTTACAAGCTTTATAAATAAAAATGTAAAGGTAAAGGTTTCCCCTTGATGTTACATCCAGTCATGCCTGACTCCAGGGGGCGGTGCTCATCTCCGTTTCCTAGCCAAGGGAGCCAGTGTTTGTCCACAGACAGTCTCCGTGGTCATGTGGCCGGCATGACTACACACCGAAGTGCACAGAACGCTGTTACCTGCCCACCAAAGTGGTACCTTTTTATTGACTTGCATTTGCATGCTTTCGAACTGCAAGGTTGGCAGGAGCTGGGACGGAGCAATGGGAACTCATCCCGTTGGGCAGATTCAAACCGGCGACCTTTTGATCAACCAGCCCAGCAGCACAGTGGTTTAAACCACTGTGCCACCTGCAGTCCCTGCAGTATAAATAAAATGGTGTAAAATAACTTTGTTGAGGAGTGGGGGCACTGAGGCTTTCTTTTGACAAAATAGAGACTGGGGAATATGGTCAGTTTGCATTCAGCTGCAATAAAACAGCCCTCCCTTCCAGCAGCCATATTTGTTGGGAAACCTGGCAGGAAGTTAGTGGAGACAAGAGAGTTTCATGATTCATATTTCCAAAGTACCACCCTTTCCATAATCTCACTCACCCCTGCTTTTAAAAGAAAAGTGCCATGAATAGGCAAGTTGCACTCACCAGTGTGTGTGCCTTAAATGAAGAAATGGTACTGGACGGGAGACAGAATAATAGGAGGAGCACAGGAGGAGCACGAGGGGAGACAGGGAAATAAAACCTGGATATAGCCTGTCATGGACATTCCCCCGCATGGGGATGCAAATCCTTGTGTGGCCACAGAGAAAATGTGTGAACCCTGGGATGCAAAACTGTAGGCCACAAAGCCTGTTACAGACACTGCCTTCCAAGATGGAAAAAAGACTGTGTGGAAAACCCTTAAAGCAGCATTGATTAGTAGTTAAAGGTGTAAAAAAGTCTTTAGCAAGTGCTGACAGGTTGACATTCAAAATTCATGGAATCTTACCCTGTACTGCCTAATTTTAAAGAACAGCTAACTAAATGAGAGTTAGGACTTTGGAACAGATACTTCCAAAATGGTTTCTACATGCATTTGATGAGAGCGCTTTGCATTCATGCAGGGCTGTCTTTTGTGTGTTTAGGCAGCAGCGGTATGGACTTAGCAACTACATCTTTGATTCCAGGTTTGGTGAAAGAATCTATTGTCTCATGGTCAGGAGATGATCTCTCTTTGTTATAGCAAATAAGTACTGTATATTATCTCCCAAATTGACTGAAAATGCAGAACAACTCAGATTTGAAGAACAGATCAGTGGTCAAGAAATTGCTTGACTACTTGGTTTGATGCTGTTCAAGTGACTATGCATCAGCGAAGTGTATATATTTGTGTAGGAAAATGACCTTTCAGAGTCAGAAATCACTGTGACTTCATAACAAAGTTGTTCTGATTTGTATTGTACAGTTTTAGTCTCCCTTTTTAAAAAACTCAGTGGATATTTCTATAACCTTGGAAGGGGTCAGAATTCTTTAGGTATTTCTGTCCAACCTCAGGGCCAGTTCTGCTTATTTTGTACTATGTAATCACAATTGCTTTTCCCCAGGGTACCCAAGACAAGCAGTACTGAATTCCTGTGAAGTAACAAAGGCAGAAATGAATAAATCCTTAATTTCCCTAGTCCTTCCTCTCCCAACCCGCTTTTTAAGGGGAAGCTGAAAATTCTTTTCTGTGACTCTTCTTTAGTGTTAGTAATTCTGTATGAAAAGCTTATTCTCGAAATACTTTTGTAATTAGGCCTCTGCATAATGGCTACCAGGTTTGGGGTTACATAGTGTGTATTCTTTTCCATTAAAGCTTGCTTAAATATCTTTAGAAAGCCATTTTAATTGGCTTCCCTGTTTTCAGCCTGAATGCATTTGGGATCAGCCCATGTTGTGCCACTTGTATTTAGGCCACTATTGCATATGCAGCAGTTAGCAAATGGTAACACTGTAAGGGGCAAATTATTGTATACTTGAGAATAGTCTTCCCCAATCTGGTGCCCTTCATATGTTGCTGACTGCAGCTCCATATGCCTGAGCTCCTTTGGCACTAGGTAGGAATTCTGGCTATTCTATAACGTCTGAAAGGCAGGAGGTTGGGGATGCTTGCTCTGAAATCTGGAAAAAAAATGAGGGCCTGCAATTTTTTTTCAGAGGGGGCAAGGAGAATGGAACAAATTGGCCAAGATTTTTCTTTAACCGCCCTCTCTCATCAAAGCTTTCTGACAACATGCAAACAATTCTGGGGAAAGCCAGTTCAAGCCTTAGCTATAGAGACAGAGACACCTTTGAGCCTCCATTGTTTCTCGCTCCCATGCAGGTCTCTACAATGTGAAAAAGCAGCCCATGTGATAGCCCAAAACATCCCTGGGAAACTGGGAAACACTGGGAAAACTGTGTTCTGTTGTTAGAATGCAAGTGTTGCAAGTATTATTATTGCAAGTATTATTACAATACTCGATGATGATGATGATGATGATATCAGTTCTCGCCTCATTAGGCCCCAGGTTGAGGGACCTCAGGGGGCAATGTGTGGTCTTCCAGATGTTGTGGCCTACAACTGCCATCAGCCCAAACAGCACCGTCAATGGGAGTTGTAGACAGGGTTTATTCCAAGCATGTTTTGGAATACAAGAAACTGTGCAGCTCCCATTCTCCCAAAATTTATCAAATTGGAGGAAAAAAACAGGATGGCATGGTAAATGAAAATTATCAGGAAAACTGAGAGAAAGATAGACAGGAACGAAGAGAAAGGAAAATAAACAGGGAAATGAAGGTCCCTTGCAAATAATGGGTGAGGTCATCTTTCCTCCCTAAATAATACTTGAGAACTGGACTTTCTCCCTACAAAAAGTGTAACTGGAGAGTTGAATATCCTGTCCTCTGATTATAATTATGGTGAATGCCATTTATCTTTTATCCCAAGATGGCTGTTGTCCTGAAAAATATGTTGAAGGTACTGTACAGTATCTTAGGGATAATAAATTCTGAATCTGTCACAGAACAGAAGCTCCTCACAAAATGACAGCACAAAACTGCAAAGCTTCACAGCTTCCCTTACTCTGTAAATCTGTTGTAAGGGCTTGGGAACAATTGGTACAAGAGAAAGATCAGGTCAGGTCAGGGTTCAACACAATGAGATCTAATCTTTTCATATAGTAAAACATTTGGAATAAATACAACAGAAATTGGTGAAGAACCTTTCAGAAGAAACGTATTTTACTAACTCTGAGCTAGATGAGGATTCCTTGTGTTAGAGGAACAAACAGGTAGGTGCTACTGCATTGTAACAAGAATCTTTTGTCTTCCTGAAAAGCTTTTGTCTTTTGTCTTCCTGAAAATGTACATCTATACTCAGGTTTACATTTCCAGAGGCCCACAGATGGGCTTCCACACACCCTCAGACTGGCCTTAAATGTATTTGGATGTCCTGTGTTCTTTGGCCAAGCTCAAGTCTATAACCAGGCAGTCTGCTGGGCTGAGCTGAGGCATTGTCCCAGTTTGGGAATCTCTGTGAGAGAATTTGCTTCCTGAAGAGTCTATGCTGAACTGGACTTTCTGGCAGTCCAGTGATGTGGGTGTTCTTCAAGGACTCTGAAGAAGAACAAGCAGTTCTTTGGAAGGGTGAAGTGCTGATACTGACAAACAGGAACAACAAGCCCCCAAAGGACCCTGAGAATTGGAGCATGACACAGTAGAAATGCAGGTTCTCCCCTGTAGCTGCTGGGGAGATAGAAGAGAGGTGTTGGAGAATGGAGACAAGGAGCCTACACAAAGAGCTGAACGTCTGTCAGGTGGAGTGTCAAGCCATAAGGGTGTTATGAAACCAGATTGCACATTAGCCAAGCATGGTCCAAAAAAAATCACACTTTTGAAAATTTTCATCAAAACAGCTAATCCTATGCTAGGTATAGAGCATGTTTCAGTTTTCCATTAAAAATGGACTCCAGTCCCCCCATTGCAAAAGAATAAGCAAAGAAGATGCAAAGGAGTAAGTGCATACACATTTCCTACAAGAGTAGTTGTCAATATGTTAACTTTGTTTGTTCTAAAACAGTGTGGAATTGGTACATAGAACTGAGATGGACTTTCATTTCTTGACTCCAAATGTTCAGAAATAATTTCTGTGGTGCAGTGCAGAACATGGCCAAAACAGTCTTACCAAGACATTAACTGAAGAGACATTGCCACTGTTCCAACAGTTTGTAAGGATGAGAACATAGTTCCACAGGGCTGAGATCCAGAGAACTTTGGGATATTGCAGAAACCAACAGCTGCTGTCCCCTTGCATTCTTCAAGGTTTTTAAGGGCAGGTAGACAGAATTTTCCTTCTCCTGACTGCATTCAGTCCTATTTTCTTGGCATTTCCTTGTCCTCTTCATGAAGAAGTCTGAGGAGAAGGCATGTCTTGCATTTCTCCTCCATGGGGATAAGGTCTTTTGTCCTTTCTGGCAGATATTCTTGCAGATGTATTTAGGTACCAAAAACAAATGCAAAGGGGTGGAATTACTGTCCTCAATACAGAAAAGCTGGCAGTATTGCTAAAATGGAAGCTACTAGCATTGCAAGAACTGTATTTATTTGGTGGGTAGATCCTGGCTTTCAAGGATGACGCTTTTATGCATCCATGAAACTGTGATGCTGAAAGAAAATCTAACTGGTAATGAAGCCCAAGAAGAGGCACAAAGGTATCTGACAGGAGAGATGTGACATTGCCTGCAATGAAACAGTTGATCTTCTTGTTCAGTTCTTTGAAGCTGATGTTGTTTTGCGATCCTGTGGCCGCTGTACAGTAAGCCTGGAAGCAGTTCACAAGGTGCCAGATACATACCTTGAACCTGCAGAACTCTCACTAGTATGAGCAGATACTTCAGCTTGATGTCATCTTGAGAGCTTCCTTGATGCCATTGTCCCATAGTACTGGTGCTGAATGTCCAGTGGCCTAAATGCCACGCTGAAACACGCTTTCAATTGAGAAAGGAAAGGAATACCTCTGTGGCTATCCCATTATGCCTCCTCTCGCTGAACGGGATCTTAGGCCATCGCTGCTCCAATGGACAACAGAACAAGAGCACAGAGCCAAAGACAGAAGCTAAAGCAAGAGAGCAGAAATAGTTTAAAGGATTTTTTCAGAGGTCTCCAGGCAGCACTGCTCATCCCACCCAGGCCCAGATGGTGACAGTGTGACTATCTAAAAAAGCTGACTTTTTGATGTGACAGTCATAGTGTGTGAGAACATATGGCACATGACTCAATTACGTAGTCTGCTCATACTGCTATGTGCAACAATAGTATATGTATATGACTTAATAACTCTTTAACTGCTCAGGCAATCATTCCTAATAATATATGATTAGTATAGAGTTAAGAAGATTGAAAGGAAACAGTGAGTCATCTTAAGGTTTATTTATTTAATTTCAGTACCTGTTTCTTTAAATGTTTCTTATTAATGTCATTTTTAAACTGCACAAAATAAAACCCTGGTTTCCATTGCACATTTTTTCTCAAATACACAAAACTTTTGGAGCTGCACATCAACGTAAAGCTCTGGCTGTAGATTGCAAGCTGCCTCTCCCAGTTGCAGGGAAGCTGGAGTCAGGTCACTTTGCTTCCTTCAGTCTCATTTCCAGCTCTCTACAAATTAAGGCTTCTACCTGCATGCTGTTTCCGGCTGCAGGCATTTGTTTGCTAGGTGAGGGGAGTGTACATGCACAGCCCTGGACTTCCAGTAATGGGGGGGGGGGCTTGGGGAGACTCATTTCCCTCCCACAACGACTTTACTGCAAAGCTAGGTGATCAACAGAGACCTACTCCATTTGCCTTCCCGCTGTGTCTAGGAGAAGCAGCAGCAGGCACACTTTACTAAAACAGTGAATGTTGCTATTTCTATGAAAAGAAACTGCATACAACATACATTTTTTAAAAAAAGTTTATAGTGTTTTCCACACACCCCTCCCTTAGCAATCTGCGGCCTATCATACCAAATAAACTTTAGTATGAAATGCATCCTTCTAAATTACGAAGGCAAAACTGTGCAACTCACATAAGCCCCAAATTTCATCCCCGCCCAACACCAGTCTGCACTGTACAGTAATTGGTTGTGGGTGATTGGAGGACTTGTGAAAGTTGTAGGAAAGCAGATGAAGAATGACCTTGCAAAGGAAGAGAGAAAGCACTTTTTAAAAAGGTAACTACTTAGAGCATTTCTGTCTGCTTTATCGGAGAAGTGCCAGAATGAGGACACAGGAAGCTGCTCCTTGTATGCATCCTAATTGATAACTGGCTTTCAGACCTTAGAATTAAGAGAAACTTGCTACTGACTGCACGAACTACCATAGGACTGTAGAAGTTTTATTCTTAAAGAAGTCTGTCATTGCTTTCAGTGACAAGGAAAGGCAATTTAACTTTCGTGTTTCCAGCTAGAGAAGGGCAGAAATAGTGTAGGGAAACCATATTATGCATTTCCCCCTTGTTACAGTAAGCACGCAAAAATGCTAAGAGAAATGCAGGGCACTTTCTTCAGAACATGTTACATAGGATTTTCTGCAAAAGCTTGCACGATGATTGAATTTCAGAGTGGAAAAGGGCATTTTGAGGTTTAACAAAACAAAGCTTTGGGCCCCGATCCAGAGAACATGAAAGAAAAAATGGGACAACCTAGTTCCAAGTAATTTAAGTCTGCTTGGCTTCAGTGAGACCTAAGTGCCACACACTTTCTTTGGAAGTGAGCTGGTCATAGACAGTAATTTCTAAGAGATGCTGGCACATATTCATGCTATTGGCCAAACTAAACTTCATGTCTAGCACACATAGTGGAACTAGACATGCAAGTTTTCTTTACTTCTCTGAAAGAGTGTCCATCCCCAATTTGGACTGGGGCCATGGTAATCTAGGAGTAGGAAGTTTAATGAAGTTTTTTTTTCCCTTCCCTTTTTAATCCCTTCCAAAGAGTGGCATGGAATTTCATAAAAACTATGTGGAGATTACCACTGTCCCAGATTCCTGCTTTCAGGGTTGCATGTGCTTACATAGAGTAGAAAACTAGCACATAAAACCAACAGCTCTATGAACTTCAGAATCTGCATCCAGAGAAAAGTTTTCTTAACGTAATGTTTGGTTTGAATTGGGGCAGGGGGTGGGGAATAGGTGAAACAGCAGGTTCCCTGAAAATACTGCCTCCTTCAGTGTTTGGCTGCTTCCAGACTTCCTTATTTGTGGTGGTTCTCCATGAGAAACATCTGTATTCTCAATCCACAGTTGAATGGGAGCAATGGCTTCAGTGGGTGGCGGACTGGCAAATGGGTTGTCCCAGTTCCTCTAGTTTATAGCAAAGCCCTCCCATATGGGCAGGCATTCTTGAATTCCCGACAAACTGCCTTTTCTCCCATTTTCCTGCCTCCATGCAATGGGTTCCTTCCCCATGGGCAGCTCCAGGCAGCAGGGCTTGTTTTCTTTCAGCCCTACAAGACAGTTTATTGTGTTGTATGGGATAAGTAGAAAAGGAGGAGCCAATAGTCAACCAACGTCTTATCCCAAGGCTTGAGCAGAGAGGAAGCAGACTCATTCCGTGGGAAGAATAGGCAGGCAAACTAACATGTAACTCATTTTATCAGGTTTCCTCTGTCCCTGCCTGACGGCCGATCTGAGGTTGAGCTGAAGAGTAATAAAGAGAATCAAAATGATTAAGCAAGGTTATTTAGACATCTTGCATTGCATTTCTCCCTCCACACTTCATAAGGATAGAGCTGCCTTCAGGTAGAGATACTTGATGATTACATTTTGACTTTACCATCTTCTGCTAGAGTGGAGGATATGCAACCTCTGGTGTAACCCATTTGTCTGAGCATTCCTGTACCAACTAAAATTGCCATAGTAAAATATACTGTCTTGTAGATTTTGTATATTTTCAGATCCTGGAAGTCCAAGATTTGGAAAAAAAAATGCACTGCACCAAACTCTCTCATTTGATTTGCATCTTCCACCTCCCAGGTTGGCTTTTCTCATGCCAACAATACAGTTGATTGTTTTAACTGATTTGCTCTGCTTTTTATTCAGAACAATTGTCCCTGTTGCACAGTTGGCGTCTTTGTAACTTCCCATTCACCATCAGTTTACTTAATCAAACTTTCTGTTCAGAGTGAATTATCTAAGGATTTATTCTGTGGTACCTTTGTCTCAGTAGCTAGATATTGATGTCTTTCTAACTGGGAGAATTAACCCTTGATTTGATTTCCCTATGATAGAGATGGGTGCTTAAACTTTTTGTTAGCTCCAGCTGAGTATATTGTCTTCATCACAGTACAGTAATTTTATGTTTGATTGCGAAAGGTCACAGCATGTCTGTTCACATCGGGAAAGACATTTTTCTCTCTGTCAAAAGTGTTACCGTTCTACAAGACTGACTATCTGTTTTCCACAGAGAACATGGCTTGTTGCAAGTTGCAACTGTTCCCACTGTTGAGCACTTTGCTAGTGACCGCTGACTGACTTGTTCTTCTTCAAGTTCTTTTTTGAATTCTTTGTGTTTGAAAGCAAGGGGTGGTTGTGGAGAAGAGAAATATTTTAGGGGAAGTGTTTTGGAGTACTGGTAGAGACAAGGACAACTGAATAGATGACCTTTGATACAAATACTCACACTTAAGTTTACTTTAAAACATTTCCTTTCAATTTCCATACTTTAATCTGAACACTAATTATTGTTTTCCCTATGTTGCTTATGTTCTGTTAACACCTTCTTTTGCAAGTGCATTAACCCATATTATTTCATTCTAATTCCCACTGCTGTGATAAGAACTTTAAGTGGCTCAGTACTAGACCACATATTTTGCATGCCAAAGATTCCAGTTTTGATCCCCAGCATCTCCAAGTAGGGCTGGGAAGACCCCTTGTCTGAAACCCTGAACAGATGTTGCCAGGAATGTGTGACCCTCCGAGATGTTGAGCTATAGTCTGTAGCCATTGACCATGCTAGCTGGGGCTGATGAGTGTTGGGGTCCAAGAACATCTGGAGGGCTACATGTTCCTCATTCTTGGTATAGCCAGTACTGAGATGGAATACTGGTTTGAGTGGTATAAGGAAGCTTCTGTTCGTACATGGTTGGCTGGATAACCATATGGAATGGAGTTATAATTTGATGCTGTAAAGTTATTCATTTGGGGAATGACAGGATGCACGAAAGATCCAGTGGTCTGAAGAAGCAGGACAGGAGACAGCTGAGAATTGGAAACTCTGGAGATATCTGAGCTGGATATCCCTACTCTTATCTTGCCTAGATATCCCATTCCCATGAGGAAAGGAATTCACCCCTTCCACTACCACCATGCTTCTGATGTGTTGTGTGATCTGTGGATGTCTCTGCAGACTGTATTGCTGGGAGACCACCTGTGACTCCTAACAGACTGGCCTGGGAACAAGTAGAGCCATGTCTTAAAGGATCAGAAAATGTCCTGTCTCATTTCTGAGACAATTCAATTTTACTGTCAAAGACTGTTATAAACCTCCCAGATTCTTGACTGTCAATTGAAAGTTTTATATATACAAGAGGTCTCTTCTCACTATTCAAAACATTAGAGGTTAACATGCTGCAGCTATAAAACCATTGGAGGAGAAACCCATCTCTTCAGATGGAGAGCAGTAGGATCTCCTTCAAAGGACAGGCTTCCTTTCCCGCCAGGTGCAGGCTCTTTAACAACCTATTAAGGAGAAATCAACCTTCACCAACCTAGTGCCTTCTAGATGTTTTGTACCGCAATTCCCATCTACCTCAGCCAGCATGGCAAATGGTCAGGCCAATGGGAGCTGTAGTCCAAATCATCTGAGTGCACCAGATTGGGGAATGATCTTGCTCTGTTAGGTTGGGTGGGGGGTAAGTGAGCATCTGTCAAAACAGCTAGTGGGAGTTCCAGGCAGAGGAACTTCTTGGTTTTGATGGAAGTCCACTCCAGCAAAAGACCCTCTTGTTCCAAGGTCCTTCTTCCATCCAGCATTTTTGCAGATGTCACTGCTGAGGCAGGGATCATTGCAGCAATCTCTGACTGCCTTTGACAGCTTTGCAGAGCCAGGAGAAGACCAGGAGCGGAATTATCCAAGCCATTGCAAAACTGTCATTTTGGGTGTTTAGGACTGGCTGAATGGAAGAGGTGGGGGATGTGAATTGTTTCTAACTCAGATTTTAATGTAAGGCAGGAAGGAATTTGAGTGCTTGCAATGTTCACCTTTTCTTTCAAGCAAGCCTTATGAACTCCTAGAGCTTGTGCCTTGGGCTGCACCCAGTCACCAGAACCACTAATGTGCAAGGATACACGAGCACCACTAAAGTGCAAGCTATGTATACTAATGTACAAAGATATATGATTACTCGTCCTTGAAGAGAGAGACAGATAACATTGTGTGGCCATTCAAGTATATGTACAGGCAGTCCTCAAGTTACAGATGAGTTATGAATGTCTGAGTTACGAATAACCCATACTTATGAACAAACTGCCATAAAGCCTATTAATTTATAAAAAAATACTGTGGAAAATGTACTGTGGAAAAAAAATACTGTGGAAAAAATACTGTGCGTCCTCTCCCACCGGGCAGAGCTCGCTCTTCCCCTTGGTATACACCTGAATTGCGGGCGATGAAGCAGGTGGGGAGACGGCTAGAGCATAGGTGGAGGAAATCACGGGATGAATCTGACCGAACACACTTGAAAGCCCACTATCAGGCCTATACTGTGGCGGTGAAGGTGGCGAAAAAGAAGTTTTTTTCCACTTCCATTGCCTCCTCACAATGCCATCCGGTGGAGCTTTTTCGAGTGGTGCAAGGCCTGGTTCACCCGGGTCCTAAGGAAGATCCGGTTCCACCCTCAAAGGCCCGCTGTGACGACTTTGCCAGGCATTTCAGGGAGAAAATCGCTCAGATTCGTCACGAGCTGGACTCCACTAATGAATCAGAGGTTTCTGGGGAGACGCCAATGCTGCCATCTGGTCCAGAATTATTGGATGAATTTCAGGTATTGCGGCCCGTTGATGTGGACAAGGTGCTTGGATGAGTACGTCCCACCACTTGCCTATTGGACCCTTGCCTGTCTTGGTTAATAAATAATTCCAAGCACGGGATTGGGACCTGGATCTTGGAGGTGGTTAACGTTTCTCTGAGGGAGGGTCGGGTGCCTGCCCCTTTAAAGGAGGCGGTAGTCCGACCTGTCCTGAAGAAAGCATCACTGGATCCAGAGATGGCCACTAACTATAGACCTGTGGCCAACATCCGGTTTCTGGGCAAGGTATTGGAGCGGGTGGTGGCGGGACAACTCCAAGCACTCTTGGATGAAACTGATTATCTGGACCTATTTCAGTCCGGCTTCAGACCCGGGTACGGTACTGAATCTGTCTTGGTCGCCCTGTACGATGACCTGTGCAGGGAGAAGGACAGGGGGAGTGCGTCCCTGTTGGTTCTCCTGGACCTCTCAGTGGCTTTTGATACCATCGACCATGGTATCCTTCTGGATAGACTGGCTAGATTGGGAATAGGAGGCACTGCTTGGCAGTGGTTCCGCTCCTATCTCAACGGCCGATTCCAGAAGGTGGTGCTGGGGGACTATAGCTCTGCACCATGGCAGCTACACCATGGAGTACCACAGGGCTCCATTTTGTCCCCTTTGCTGTTTAACATCTATATGAAACCGCTGGGAGAGGTCATCAGGAGGTGTGGGCTGCGGAATCATCAATACGCTGATGATACCCAGCTTTACCTCTCGTTTTCCACTAATCCAGGTGAGGCAGTGGCTGTGCTGAACCGGTGCTTGGCCGAGGTAAGGGAATGGATGAGGGCAAATAAACTGAAACTCAACCCAGACATGATGGAGGTCCTGTTGATTGGCGGATCGGGCTTCGGAGAGGGTGGATTTGACCTGGCCCTGAATGGGGTTGCACTCCCTCTTAGGGACAAGGTCCGCAGCTTAGGAGTGCTCCTCGACCCGGAGCTTTCATTGGAAGCTCAGGTGACAGCGGTGGCGAGGAGCGCTTTCCTTCAGCTTCAGCTGATTAATCAGCTGCGCCCCTACCTGGAGTACGACTGCCTGGCAACGGTGACACACGCGCTGGTGACTTCCCGCCTTGACTTCTGTAACACGCTTTACGTGGGGCTTCCCTTGAAGACGGTCCGGATACTTCAGTTGGTTCAAAATAGAGCTGCCAGGTTGCTGACGGGGACGGGGCGTTATGTTCACATGACTCCAGTCCTCCGACAGCTTCACTGGCTTCCCATTGAAGTCCGGGCCCAATTCAAGGTGTTGGTGATGACCTATAAAGCCCTAAACGGCTTGGGACCTGGTTACCTGAAGGAGCGCTTATGTCCATATATGCCCGACCGCCCCTTGAGATCTGTGGGAGTGGCCCTTCTCCGGGAACCCTCCGTGAAAGAAATTAGGAGGGTATGTACTCGGAGGAGGGCTTTCTCTGTGGTGGCGCCCAATCTATGGAATGTGCTCCCCAGAGAGGTCCGCCTGGCGCCGTTGTTATTCGTTTTTCGGCGCCAGGTGAAGACCTTTTTATTTAAACGTCATTTTAATTGTTAACAATATTTACTTATTTATCTGGCCAGCGTGACTTCTTTTCTTTTCTTTTATAACTTTTCTTTTATAACTTCTTTTATATCGTTTATATTTTTTATTTATTTTATATTATTAATTTTAATTTTATATTGTTATTTTTATATTGTATTGTATTTTATTGTGTTGTAAGCCGCCCCGAGGCTTCGGCAAGGGGCAGCATAGAAATGTTCTAATCATCATCATCATCATCATCATCATCATCACCACCATAGTGATAGAGGAAGTGTGAAGGATAAGAAAGGGAGGCCTCCAAAGTGGAGAGGGAAATCTCTGGCATTTCCTTGCAGCAAAGAGCAGAAACTGGTGAGTTTGGGCCAGGGTAAGGCCTAGAGATATTTGCTGTTTTTCCATTTTCCCTAGGATCCTACACTGCTAACCCCCGTGCATGTGGAGGGCCAGCTATATGTGATCGAACTTATGTACAAATTTGACTTAAAGATGGATTTTCATTTTCTCAAGAACAGAATTAATTAGTGACCTAGGGACTGCCTGCACATCCAAAATGAGTGTCCACCTCACGGATTTCATGGTATGTGTGATAAAAGGGGGCAATGCTAGCTTCAGACTTTAGAGACAGCCTCAGTGGACACTTAGCCCATCCTTTCACCATTGTATCTTTTTAGGCATTGTGGCTATTGCACTGGGTCTGAATCCCGGAATCTCAATTTGAGAAGAGGAAATAAAACTCGGGGTCGTAGGAAAGATCAATCGCTATGAACCTCCACGTCTTTATTGTCTATCCCAGGTTCCCGCGGTTGACTCACGATAATGCATTACCGGGCTAGCAGAGATGAACTCGCTGCAAAGCTTCAATACCATTACAGGGCATTTATAGGTACACAGGTATAGGGCAATTGATGACAGAATGCAGATTACAATAAGATTCTGAGGTCATCACATACAGAACAGATAAAGAAATGTCAGTCAATCACACTGTAACAATGAGATTAGTATTGACACTTTAGTTGAGTAACTTGAACCCATCTCCAGGTCTGCTCAGACATGCAAATTCAAGCCACTAGAAACTATTCATGATAAGCTCAGACCCCTATCTCTACTCTAAACATTCTGCATGATCAGGGCACATGAAGCCCTCTGGGCTATCAAAAGATTATTGTAAACTGAATTCCAGCAATGACTATTTATAATGCATATTTGGGCTAAAATGGCCTACTGCAGCCTACAGCTAAAGGTGAGAGAAAGGAGCGGGGAAATGCCATTTTAAACAGTGACATCTTGGTTTTGAGAAGGAAGACAGGATTGATCCCACAATGCAAAGGCACACAGGAGTAATGCTTTTCAGACAGTATTTATCCCAATTTTCCCAACAACGGTTGTCTGTTTTTATGCATTCAGCATAATTCCTTGGTGGAAAATATGCATTTCAAACATTTTCTTCAGGTAGAGTGTGTTCCAAACCTTACTGGAGTCAAGAAAAGGGGTAGTTGGGATGAGTGAGTTTCACTTATGTTTTATGGAAGGAAGCCACTGACTCTCTTACAACATTGAAACAATTGCACTGGTAAGCAAATGGAACTGTAATACATGAAAATGAAGTCTCTTTAACATAGCGCAGCTTGACTTTGTCAGTGTTGCATCCTTGATTAGACCCATAGTGCTCTGCATCCAAAGTACTAGTGGGATGGTATAAATTGATGTCTTGCAACAGTAGGGGATTGGACCCAATGGCTTTCTTGGCCATTTCCCACTCTACTATTCTATGATTCTATGGTACCACCTTACCCATGGCGAACTGAGGGATCTGTTCCCACATCAGTATGTACTGAAGGCTCACTACGACCATGCAACTTCCTTTGTGGGAATTCATGGCTATGCAGGGCCAAACTAATTGGAATGCCATTAAAACACACTTCTTAAAAGATGTAAATAGCAGCCACTGTGTAATGTGGGTGGGGACAGAAGAGAATGAAGAAGGAACTTCAGAGTTTCCCCCCAGTCATAGACGTAACCAAAAATGCCCTCCTGAAGTTGCTGTGTTTTAGGAAAGAAATCTCCAGTAGCTCCAGTGCACACCTTTGATGTGCTGCTTCTTTCTGAGTCAGGAAGAAAGTGTTGTATAAATGGTGACTGTGGTGCTGATGCTGCAGATGGGACTTACCAGGTATTCTCTAGCATGAAGTCGGATTTAGAAGAATGTTGGCCTGAGAATTTCCAGCATGCTGCTGGAAATATTGCTTGTTGTTAACTTGCAAATCTTACCATAATATAAAGAATTATTTTCAGATCTCAAGAGATTTATGTTCATAATTATGACTGTTAGAAAAAATTCTTAACTCGGAGAGCCTCCCGCCCTCATTAGGGCTGGAAAGATGCTTATTTAGTTTTAACCATAGATTACTGGTGGGGAGGGGGGCAACCCTCCCTAATCTGAATTTTGAGTATGCAATAATTCCAGGCATTTCTTCTGTGCAAAACCTTTTAAAGTCCAATTTGGTACAACAGCTATGCTACTCATGTGGAAAAACCCTGCCGTGCTAATTAATTCTGTCACAAATAATGTTAATGAATAGAATAAATCCTCACAAATTCCAGAGGCCTTAAGAAGGCAGTTGAACAAGGAGGTCAAAATCACACTGCATGCTGCCAGAGCACAGATAGCGTCTATGTTGTTAACAGAAATGTGTATGTGAATATTTAAATTGCACTCCCAAGGAGCTGCAAAACCTAATGCACATAGGGTACAATCCTATGCATGTTTAGGCAGAAAGTAGTCCTATAATTCCCAGTATGCTGGGAAATGTGTGACTTTACTCTGTCTAAACATGCATAGGATTCTCCCTGTAGGCTTCAACCATAAGGACACTTATCTGGGTATAAGGTCCTACTGAACTCAGTGCGGTTTACCTCTGAGTAAACATGTATAAGAGCACAGCCTTAGGGAAGTACTGAAACTGCAGCTCCAGTTTCTGAAAACTTTCTCATTAGCTGAGATTGCAGATTCTCTTCTTCAAGTAATTTTGAAAATCGTAACAGGGCTAGCTAGTATGCCTTTACCCAGCTTTGTTCCCTGTCACCGTCAATTCTGCAGCTGAAAGGTGAGAGCAGCAATAATTCCCCACAGAGATTCTGTATGGCTTCTGCAAGATGTGTGTGATTCTTTAAACCACCTTTTCAAAGCCCTCTGTGTTTACAATCTTGGTGAAGATGGACTCTTCTCTTCTGTGTACCCCAAATGGATGAGGTGCTTGGCTGAAGCCTCAGGGTAGGGGTGCTGTTTCACTGTCAAACCACTGGGGAGTAAACAATCAGTCCTGCAGACTAATGAGAAATCATTTTTCTCCCTACGAATTGAGCAAGCTTGAAGTGAGTGCACTTGACTTTCATGTCCTAATGTGAATTTCGAGAAACAGTTGGATTCACTGTGACACCTGGGAGATTTCTCTGCAGCCTTGGTGGCAACACTTTCATTAGCATGGTAGAAACCAAGCACACCGGATGAAAGTATTTCTCTTGAGGCTTCTTAGTTTAGTTGTGAGCCAAGGCATAGCTGGGAACAGCTGGTGTTACTTTGCCAAGGCTTTCTAAGTTGTGGCTTTTGTTGAAGACCAGCACAGTTGGCTGATTTGATTTGTGTTGTTTCATTTACCTCTTCCTCTCCTCTGCCCTTGACCTGTTCTCTTATCCCTTGGTGTGAGTGTACATGTTGTACCTGGTGACTTCCACTTTACCCAGCTTTGGAGTGGAGTTCTACAGACACGAACCCCGAACACTAGAAGAGCATTGTCTACTGCAGTTTCCTCCAGACCACTCTCCAGTTGTTTTGGACTTCAACTCCCAGCCCAAACAGTGGCCCTGCTGGCTGCAGCTCATGAGAATTGGTCCAAAACCTCTGGGAGTCACCATATGGGGAAAGCCTGACGGATTTCATTGACCATTTTCAGAACTGGGAGTGCCTCACAGTGCCATGTCGCCATTTTGTCTACCCTTTCCCTCCTTATATGAAAATCCAACCCCACAGCTGATTCCGCTGTTTAGACTAAAAGAGTCACACTCCTAAACGTTTTTGGAAGTACCCAGTTATAATCAGGGGCCGTAATGTGAAGTTAAGAGCCACACAGTTTCAGTTCAGCTTGGGTTTGCAGTGGTCATATGTAATGGCCAAATCTACTCGGGGAGGATGGGGGAACCCAGGAGTGGTAAGAGTGAAGTGGCAGGGGAAGGAGTACTGCCTTCAAGTCCCTTCCCAGTCCTCAGAGGAAATTCAATACCTGACCGGAGCTTTCAGGGTAATCATTACATGGCCTTTCTCTTTGGAAAATAAGTTCATATATGGTAACACCACTTTAAAAACTAAACACAGTAGAGGCTGTGTAGTTATTTGGCTCTTTTTCCATTCTCTGCTGACTTAATTGTTTTGTAGAATCTTTGATTTTTTTTTTCCTGGTAGAAGTTATAAGGGAGATGGTAGGATTAGGCAAATAACAAAATTGTTCGTGTGGACTTCAGAGGTTTTCATGAGAGAGTCACATTAGGCAGAACTCCAAATGCTCTCTCACAAAAGCTCTGAGCAAGACTCCCTGAAGTACTATTATTTCTGGCCATGCTGACAGTGCATAATAATGAAAGTGTTTTTTGTTTTGTCCTGTTTTCCCCCCCTCTTTATGACACTACTAGTATTCATTTGCCTGGAGACCATCTCTATTTTCTCTTGGTAGTCATTATTCTTTATCATAAGCAAACCAGTGGCTGGAAGCAAAGATGAACTGCATCTTTCCATAGGTATCACAGAACAACATGTTGCTCCTTGCACTTCAGTTGAAGTGCTATTATTTTCTCCTAGCTTGTTTATAGCTTGTCTATATGCACTCACTGTCCTTCCTCCAGGACTGTTTTTCTACTGATTAGCTATGGAATATACAGTGCTGTGTGGCGCATTGCATGGAAGATGCCATAAAAATGGTTTATGATATTACAGCAAAGAGAAATATGTGGAGGAGGTGGGGGTGAAGGGAGGCTGATTCATTTTATTAAATGAGCAGTGGTCTCTGATAAATGATCTGTCAGCAGCAGATGGTGATTAGTTTATTTTAGATCATTGAACTCTTCAGAAAACGGTTGACTGCAGTTCAGTGGGGGGTTTTTTACTTGAACATAATTTCATGGAAGTATATATTTTATTTACATGCTTGTCTTGATATCTATATGTATATATAGCCTGCCTATTTAGTGATGCTTGCTGTAGTTCCTCTGCTATATAATTTGTTTTTCAATTAGTATTGAGAAGAATAAAAATGGCCTTCTCTGTTTAACATAAAAACAGAACCACTGAAGGCCACAAGTTAATTTCAGGAGTTCCTTTACAGTCTTAATATAATGGATCAATTTATTTCATAACTTCAAAATGTATTGAGTGACAGAGTCATCTTAAAATGGACATTCTGTTGAATAACAGTTGTTTAAAAATGGCATGTTTCAGAATTATTGTTAATTACCTTGGAGAGTGTATTACGTCTAATTATCTTTAGGACAGGAAATTAGAACAAACTGCTTTTTTTCAAGTACCTGATAGTAGTTAATTGGAACAGATACATTTAATAAAGATATATGTATGTTTGATCTCTTTATCTTTGAGAAAGCTGTTTGAGGAAACATGATTATATCCACATTCATGATTACATTAGAAAAGGTCTTGTTCGCTCTCTGCTTTTCAGGCCAAGTGCTATATGGTGGTAGCACTGACCAATTTAGCCTTTGTCATAGGAATGCAGGAATCTGTTTTATGACAGTACTAGCTAGATGAATATTGTTGTTGGATCTCCAGGGTCTGAGGAAGGAATTTTTCCAGCCCTACCTGGTGATGCCAGGATTGAACTGGAAGCATGCAAAGAAGATAATCTTCAAGTGCAGCATAGCCCCTTGCTAATGTCCTGGGGGGCTAATGTTGCCCCTGGTGAACCAGTGGTGTGATCTACAACAGAACTGGGGTTGATGGGAGGTGAGTCCCAAAACTCCAACCTACCCTTGTTTCCATCTCTCCCAAAATTGTTGCATCCCAACTGTTTTTCTCTTAGCTGGACTTACTCTCCATCTTCAAGTCCAGAGCCTTTGTACAAGCCGTGGCTGTTGCATGTTGATTGCAATCACTCCTTCACTGCTGGTGTTGCAAGATACTATACGGATGGCTGATTCTGACCCTTTTGCTTTCTTCTACATTCGGTTGAAAAAGCCTCAAATTCTTTTTGCCCCAAATGTAAGGAAATTTGACATTTTGGTAAAAATGACCTGAGCCACATTCCTGTCCATTTGCAGCAGATTCAGTAAGTGCACAGCTATTCCTAACATGCAGAGGGCATGTTAGAAATAGAAAGGGCTTTTTCTTGTTTTGTTTTATTCCATTCATTTTTATTGTAAGCCCTCCCGAGATGCTAGTGGTGGACAGGTTAGAAAAGCTTTTAATAAAATACATACATACATACATATTGATATTTTATTTATGTTTGGAACATCTAATATGTGATATTAGGGCAATAGTATTCATGGCCTTGTATATGATCGTTTAGAATTTAAAATTGTTTTTTATGCTGATGTTGTTTACTGTTTTTCTTGAAACTCCAGTCATCAGTTCTAGTGTTGATACAGGCATTTAATGATTTTGGTGATTTGTCTGGCTATTTAATTGTTCAAAGTCTGAATTTATACTGACTGGACAGACTAGAACTCATTATCTTATGCAATCTGGATAGACTGGCTTCTCTTCAATGGAGTTTTGGGGTAAAATTACTGGGCTTAATATGAATATTATATCCAGTTATGCAGGGTGACCGACGGGAGTTGGATGTTTTTAGAACAGGTAGTACACAGTAGGTGGTGATGGGAGGGGGACAAACTAGGCATCTTCCCCGCCCCCGAATGCCAGTTCAGTCACAATGGAGCAGTATATGTTACAACATCATTTGTTTGCTTACAAGAGCTTTGTTTGAAGTGGTGAGTCTAGCACAGCAACACAGCAGCTATTTCATTGAGAATTCAGTGTTGGTCGACATGGGGCCATTCCCAGTCACAACATGATTATTTTCATAACTGAATAGGTAACTCAAATGGCATGTCTTGACCTCTGTTTTTGTAAAAATAAATCCATTTCAAGTTGAAAATCTACGGAGTACTGTTTTCTTCAAAACCGTCCAACTTCCATTGGTCACCCTGTATATTTATTATGTGGCATTCCTCTATATCTGGCAGCTATTTTTAAAGTAACTATTTAAACTGTTTTGGGCGTGATGTTTCCTTAAATTTCTTTGGAAAGGATGGAACTTTGGTTTTCCAGATCTTGCTTTATGTCATAAGGCTTATTTGCTAAAGAGAGCCAAATTGCAGCCTTTTCCACTTAATTAGAAAATCTGTTTTGAAATCCTTGAGCCTAGATCATGTCTCCAAATGGATGGCATTAAGTTCTCAGTAGACTAAAACAGCTAGGGTGCTTCCTACAGTCATGGCAGTCAGGCAGGAGTGGCCTTTAAAGTCTGAGCCATTTTCTCATACAAAATTGGCTTTCTGGGAAAAGGCAGAATTCAACATGGTTAAGAAAATGTTCATGTAGTGGACTTGGCAGACAGCTAGCTTTTACTTTGAATCAATTAGAGGATGTGGATGATGAATTCAGGTCATTTTTGACTTTGTATGCCAAATACAACTTGCCTGCTTCAGGTGAATGTCAATACCTGCCGTTTCAACATTCAGTCCAGGCTTAGCCTTGCTAGTTTTACAGCTTCAGAGCCCCCGCTGTATTGGAAGTATTGATTGAGGCTGAGCAGTTATATCAACCCACGCCTGATGTTTACAGATACTTATTCACAGCAAATAAGCATGATAGAGTCTTAAAGATGGAAAGAAAAGCAAATTAGATGGCCCTGTTGTGCCTGATCATTGGGACATTTTTATTTTTTATTTTTGCATCTGTGTCGGAAGGTTCTATAGATCGTATATCCTGTCTCATTCAGCAAGAAAGTCTGTTTTGCATTTATTGGACACTGCAGTCTTTTTAATGGGGCTTGATTCAGTCAGCCTACTGTTGGAGTTGCACCCACATATTTTGACAATGTCCAGTGGTTGCTGTTGTTTGCATGGAGGTCATCATACAGAAAAGCTTCATAATGGAGTGTACTTTAAGTTTTCATAATGCACGTGTTCTTCTGAATTATTTACTTGCTGTATGGAAATTATCACAAGGACAGTGTAAGTGGATTTTCTGCACTGTTTTGACAGCCAAAAGACTGATATTACAATCCTGGAAAGAGAAACACCCACCTCCTATAACTCAGTGACTTAAGGACCTCAGCATATTTTTTTAATATTTGAACAGGTGGCATTTAGACGCCACCTGTGGATGAATGAAAATATGGATATTTAGCTTGCCTTTTTCTGAGGTTTCTGCATAACTGTTTCAATTGATAGTTGTATTGCTATACACTTACATACACTTACATTATGGACGCATGTGGTATACACTTATTGTAATTACTGTAAGAAATTTGTATTTTTCCCTTAAGTTTGTTTTGGTGAAATTCATATTGAAATTTATTTTTAAATAATAATAAAATGAATTCAGGGGTCATGGTGGAGGGGTGGCAAGAGCCAGGGGTGGGCCTTCTTTTTGCCTTCAATCAAGGCCAGCATTTTTTTTATTTTAATTTTATTTTAATTTTATTTTTTTGGTGAGGAGGGCAATATCTTAAAACAGCAAGACAGTCTTAGGAAAAGAAAAGGATGAGAATACCTTGGTGGAAAAACCCACCAGGTATTTTTAAAAATCCTTTTCTGCCCCATCATTTTTTGAGAAATGTAAGGAGAAAAAAAAAAAATCTAGAGGTCTTTGTGTGTTTGTTTTTTGTGGTAGCCTGTACTTGTTCTACCAGGCCTTTGCATCTCCGCCAAACATAAATACTGCTGAACTCCATAGTGCATGCTTACTTTGCATTTGATAGATTCCGTTTGTATGACTCACTGGGCTTTAAAGCCCTAAACTTTAATTAGGAATGCAAACGATCTTGTGAACAAGTCTTACCATTTCAATTGCTTGCATGAAATTAGCATCTAACCAAAGAAAAGGAAACAGACATATAAGGCTGTCCTGGGTTATTTTTCTTGCTCTCTGATTTCTTGGGTGCTAAACTGTCATAAACATGCTAAAACTTGAAAGCCTCTTTATCAGCTCATTCACCTGCTAGAACAAGAAGGGTACTTCATTTATTCTGGTGCTCTGAGGGATGATGTCATCATTCCAATTCAGGAAAAGGTGGAACATCCTTCCATGTTTTCCTTCACTATACCACTGGTTTGGAGAACAGGGGCAAGCATGGATGCACCTAAATAAGGTTTTTTTTCAATAAAATGAAAGAAATCCATGTGAAACAAAAGCATTATTGAGTTTCATGTGTTCAAAGTGAGCTAGACACAGTAAGCATTTTATTTCATGAAGTGCAGGCCAGCCTAACCTTTTGCTATTAGCATAAGATAGTAATTTGAAGAATGCCTGCAAGTCTTAAGCTATGGTACCTATTGCATGAAAGCTGCCCAGGAAGCTTTATTTCACTGACGTTCAACTGCTCAGATAATCTATTTCTTCATTATAAGCTGACCCTGACATTTGTAAAATTGAACTGCAGTTTCATAAAAGATATAAGCTTTTACAGGATTGTAAACTGGCCTTTAGTCAGCAAAGATACCTCCTAGAAAATCCATCATCAGAGTAAACCAAAGTGGTACAGGCAGAACCAAGAACAAATCAGCAAGCTGTGAAGTAAGTCCTTAGGGATTATCTTGCAGTAAATTCTTTTGAATACTTCTGAGTAGATATGTATAGGATTAGACTGTGCATAGGGTTGTTTCTGTAGCCCTATTGTAGAAAACTTTAGGAATGTCAGAGATGAAGAATACAGATTTTTCATTTTAGTACCTATATGTAGATTCACTAATCTTTGGGTGTATCCTTGCACATTCCTCTCAGGAAGCCTTTTTTCTGCCGTCATCAAAAATGTATTTTATAAGCAGGTGTTCAGGATAGCTTAGTGGCACACGAATTTCATAGTCTTTCTACCAGAGTCCACCGCCCTTATGCTTTCAGCTAGGGGTAATCATTAGGGAACCCTGCAGTGCTTGCTTGGTAAGCAACCAGGTGTGCTCTTTCAAATAGTAGTGAGAGCTTTGTAACTTAAGGAGGCTTATGAATACTAGGAAAGACACACAAAGGGTTTCAGAATCTAAATAATAAGCATACCTAGAATTACCCTAGAAAATGTGCATAGGGTGATTATAGAAGGTATTGACCAGACTTCTTCATTTTAAACTATTTGTGTATTATGCTTTTGCTTTTTAAAAGCTATTACATTTCTGCTATCTGGGAAAAAATACACCTGGAAATTTCTACTCTGAGCATAGCAAAATGGAAATGGATTTGGTTTCTTCCCATTCTCTGACATATCATGGATCTTCCTTTAAAAAAAAATATGAGGCAGCAATCCTGTACACATTTACCTGGAAGTTAGTCCCTTTGAGCTCAGTGCGATTTAGTTCTGAATAGACATATACAGTGTGACTCTCTTATACCTGTCTTCAGTATGGGAGTTTGGAGTCTGTAAGTATAGTTCACTGAGTTGTTCCTTTCAATGATATTTCTGCTGTGACCCCAGGAACTCCTACTTGGATGAGTCACATCCAATTTAGCTCTCAACCAGTTTAGTCCTCATTAGCAGGTATGTTCACACTCACTGTATGTTACCTGACCTTCAAATTGATGCAGTTTGAAGAGGTTCTTTTGGAAGTTTGCATACTGTGCTTGGGATTAGGACTATATTTACCAGGACTACTATATTGAAACTTCATTGGGACGCTATCTGCACCTGGGCAAATATTCCAGAACTCCTGCATTTCTTCACACTTTTAGAACCAAATGTAATAAGGGGCCTTTAATCAAATGTAAATTAATTGTGTAATGTATTCTTCTCAATTTGTATTATCAGTGGTAATGAGTTAATACTCTGCTTTAGCTATAAAGAAGACATCTGAAGGTTGTAAAACACTAGCTTGGATACCGAGGTGCCCTTATGAAAAAAGGAAGGCCCATTTTGTTCATGGAAAAGCATTGGTTTGGAAATGTGAAGACCTACTCCACTCCAGGAAACTGGGTGAAGAAACAGAGGAACCCTACTCCCCCCATGTTTTTCTGCTCAGTTGTTTGAAAAATGGAGGGCCGTTTCCCCCCGCCCCCTGGGAGGGCAAGTCTTCATATCTCTACATTAGATGCAGCAGAGGGATAGCAAGGATTTTGATGGTACCTCATTGCTATGGATCACTTATGCTGTTTCTAAAAGTCCCTCAGCTTTCTGGAACAGATTCTCTATGTGTGCATGTGCACATGTGTGCGCACGGAGGGTATATACAAGGATCTGCAGGGGAAGGGAATTAGTAAACGGTCATGCAGCCTTCCTTTGGTAGAATTGTCTGGATTCAGCTCATCTTTGATCCTGACCAGTTCCAACAAATCTTATCCAATTTTGAGGAAAACATTTTACTTGTGCTGAGGTCTGCAATGAAAAGTCACACTGATTATATGAATCCTCTTCCCAGTTGCTCTTTATTTTTCCACCTTTGCAAGTGAACAAAATGGTTTTCTGGAGCACATGATGAAATTTTGTCCCCAGAATGATTGGCTGATCTTTGTCTCTTTTGGGGTTTGAACCTAGTTAGAACAGTCTTATTTCAACAAGCTTTTAGTTAGGCAAAACTTATTTACCTTACACCAAGTCACCTAAATAAGGTTTTTAGTGTCCTTGTTTTTAAAATGTTACCTTTCTTATAAAAGTTAACATAAAGATGCAGAGAAGCTTTGGGACAATGAAAACCATCATCCTGCTTCCTGCAGCTCTATGTTCCTCATTGTGGAATGACTGGTGGCACAACCCCCCCCCCCCCAATAGCTTGGAGGAGGCTGCAATAGGAAGGGAGGATGGTCAAAATTTAGGCAGACTTCCTATGTGAGTGAGAAGTGCCTTTCCACTCACCAAGGCACCCAAAGACTTCAAGCATTTATAAAATGCCAGCTTAACAGCCATTTAAAAAATTACTAGACATTGGTAGGCAGTCTGATTATTACAAAAGCGGCAGATATAACCACAAATGCTAGTTATACGGTAAGTGCTCTTCCATTTTTTACAGGTGTCTTTGCAAGCTTCCTGAGATTCAGACTGCCTACTGCTTAATCTTGACATTCCATGATAACTGTTTCAAAGCAAATCCTAGCTGGAACAACTTACTGGTGCTTACTGTGTTAAGATGGAACTGTTAAACCTTCAGCATGCAACATCTGGCTCATGGGTATTTGTGGCTTCTACGCCCCGCAGGGCATCCCTAACTCACCTACTGCCACTGCCACACCGTGAAACTTGAAAACGAGCTAAATTGGATATTTTTACTATTCTGTAGAATGTAAAGGCACATTTCTGAAACACAGAACTGAATGCTGGTTAAAACAGAAGCTTAACCACAGCTATGCTAAAATAGTAACCGTTGGATCTTGTGATATTAGGGACGACGGATCCAAATAAAAACAATCTGTGGGAAACATAAGCACAGCATACTTCCTGGAAAGCTTCCCCCAGATGAAAATTTGGATTAAAAAAATCAAAACTCCTCCATTGATT
Organism: Varanus komodoensis; assembly: GCF_004798865.1. Taxonomy (NCBI): domain Eukaryota; kingdom Metazoa; phylum Chordata; class Lepidosauria; order Squamata; family Varanidae; genus Varanus; species Varanus komodoensis. The sequence continues at coordinate 23,703,050 of NW_025336480.1, read as the reverse complement.
TTTCTGCCCTGTCCATTCCCTACCACAGGTGGTGGGTTCCTCCATTTCCACTTTCTAAAGGAAGTCCTGAAATGAAAAGAACTGCTTATTTCTAGAAGGAGGCAGGTAAAGGTAGTTTCCTTATGTGAATTCTTACTCCTTGAATCAAGAGTTTATTTTCTTTTTTGGGCTGCCTAGGAAGTTCTAAATCACCATTGCGCCACATAATTGGCTGAGTGTAAGAAAATCAATAGGAGCAAAGCAGCTCCTTGGATTTGACCCAAGAAGTTGAAGTAAGCTCTCAGTTAGCATTAATGACTGATCTATTTTCTAAGCTCTTCTGCAAATTATTACTATTACTATTAGTATTGCTATTATTATTATTATTATTATTATTATTATTATTATTATTATTATTATTATTATTATTTACTCCCAACAGTATACAAACCATTGGCAAAAAACAACCCCCTCCTTTAATTTTGTTTGGTTTTTAAACACATCAGTAATATTTTTCCCCGCTGGGCTTTGTAAAATCTACTGTATCTTCCACAGTTCCGTGTGACAGCAAAGAAGCAGCCAAACCTTCAGATAGGAGCCCTGGAGAATATGTTTAATGCACACAACAAGCAAAGGTTTTGGGGAGGCAAACAGTATCTGATGAAAGCCTGAGATGTGACTTTTAAGATAGGAGTCCTTTTGGCTAATATGTGTAATCTGCAGCTTGTAAAAAAAGATACAATGACTCTTGTAGAGAAAATGCAGTTACAGAGTTCATAAGTTTACAGAAAATCACATTTTATTTACAATTATGATTACATTTTATTTTACAAGTTACTTGGCATTTTAATTATTTTTATACTAACATAAGGGGGTTTTATGATTATATTTTCATAGCTGATTATGCATTTTGTAATAAATAAGTATAATATGTGCAAAGGATTTCTTTTTTCTATGAGCAGTGTCACATTAGTTCACATCAGTGTGACAGTTGTGAAGTCACATGAATATTTAGCAGGCTGACAAAGTATAGCTTTAAAAAGCACATGATGAACTTACAGTATTTAACCTCTTAAATCAGGGCTTTGATGAATAAATGGCAATTTTATTTAAAATCCTCTTCCTTTGCAATTGACTGAGAATTATCCATGCTTTATTAGATCTTAGCACCAATCAGTATATTCAAGCAGGCACACTTAGAACCCATGGAGAATATGTTATATCAGTGCTTTCCTGTAGAATTCAGAATACTCTCTTGCCCTGCTCCCTTCAGAAGAAGCATTCCTAGTAGCCAACTAACTAAAGGATTGAGGAAGCTATAGTCCATGAGCCAACATTGCATGTTTTCACTAGTTAGCCAAGATTCTGAACTTTTAAATAAGGAAAGATAAGTTTCTGACCCTTGTAGAGCCCAAGATACAAGGCAAAAATTTAAATTCTCTTCTCTCTTCTCTTCTCTTCTCTTCTCTTCTCTTCTCTTCTCTTCTCTCTTCTCGTGAAATGAGCCTCTTACCCTGTTCCAGTGTGTTAGCCAATGAGTGAAGTTAAGCTATGAGCAACATTTCCTCATGCAGATGTATAGCTTACAGTTACTTGGAGAAACATATGCAAGTAAGAAGACTTGTCTGCAGAAAGAACATCCTGGTTCAGTTTGAACCCCCCGTTTTGCGGGGAAGGGAGTAGTGGTTACCACCCATAGAAAACAGCCAGAGAATCTGGAATGTTAACATAGTTGCGATCAGACGGTAGCATATCCAACCCCAAAAGATGACAAATAGGAATATTCTTTCATGTTCTTGTTCATGTTCTTTCTAACTCAGTTCATATTTCATGCAAAACTAATTGACTTTAAAAACAAAAACCTGTGGTTGTAACCATTGGAAATGCCTGCCAGTGTTATTAAAGAGAGGTCCGCCTGGCGCCGTCGTTATTTGTTTTTTGGCGCCAAGCGAAGACTTTTTTATTTTAAAGACCTTTTAAAATGTTATTTTAATTGTTAATATTATTTATTCATTTTATTCTTTGGCTAGGGCGACTTAATTTATATTGTTAATTTATATTATTCTATTTTGAAGTTTATTTATGGTTGTGAGCCACCCCGAGGCTTCGGCGAATGGGGCGGCATAGAAGTCTCCTAAATAAAATAAAATAAAATAAAATAAAATAAAATAAAGCCTGCCGTTATGCCACTGTTGTGTGGGGAGGATGATACTGTGGCTGAGTAATGGTGCACACTTTCCAGATCTCCAGAGCCCTTCAACGGGCAAGTTACATAAAGCAAGTTTGACCTGGAAGGGAAAGAATGGGGAAAAGAAACTCATTCCTAGTAATCAGGAAGAAAATCCGCATTGCATCAACTACACATGTGCAACATTACACCCCACATGTAGTATGTATTAAAAACTATGCATTACTTAAGCTTGTACAGATCCAGTATGAAGGATGTACTTGTTGACTTTAAGAAAAAGGAAAAAGTTATTTAGTCATGTAAGTGTTTATGTGCACATGTTATTTCCAATATTTATTAGAGTGGAAGATGTTGAATTATTTTAAAACTAATTTTCTAAGACTAAATATTACTTGGGTCTTTCAGGTGATTTTATCTTTCTCCCTCTTGTGAAAAAATGATATAAGCATTTGTTTGGACCTTGAAGGTGTACTATATTTATAGGCAAGGGGTAAATGAAAAAATAAATTGTGTTGAATAATCAATGTAAAATATACTTCTCCTGTTATTTATGGGAATGCTTGTCTTGAACTCTGTTCATACCAAAGTCTATCAAAATCTCAATTACTCTAATCGATTTTTTCTTCCCTTGCATTTAACACAGACAAAAATTACATAGGAGATGTTGCCAAATATCCATTTTCCATCCGGAACACATGCATTGAAAGATTTCTTGGATTTTCTATTGATTGATCCCAATTTTATAAAGCACCAACATGTCAAAATGTAAAAAAAAAAAACATTTCTTACCATACCCCAAATGTTATTGTTCCTTGAGTCCAGTTACAATTTTTAACTTATTGTTTGAGTTGTCAAAGCTATCCCTTACATAGCCTTAAGAAGGGAACCTGTTTTGCTTTGTTTACTTTGGCTCTTTCTTTCTCCTTTTTTCATCTCTCTCTCTTGCATTTACCAAATCATTTTACTAGAATTGTTTTTTTCCCTTCCTCACCCCAACAAAATAGGAAGGGAATCATTTCAAATGTCTGTTTTGTTCCTGGCTTGCATGAAGTTTTATTTTATTTAATATGTGTTTTTATCTTTAGATATATATTTTATGTGTTTTTATCTTTCTCTTGTAAGCCACCTTGAGACTACATTTTTAATGCGCAGGAGTATTTCTGGAAAACACTTCTGCATTTGAAACATTTTTGCTGCTCAATTGTGCCGTAAGTAGAATTCAGCTTGAAATGTTTAGTTTCAATGAGAATAATAACTCCAAAATAGTAAGACTAGTTAAAATCTGCAGTTTCCTATGATCCACTTGACATTCCTACAGGAAGTGCTCAGGTGTACTACACACAACACATGTTCTGCATTTTTATTTTCAGTGCCTTGTCACAATATCCTGAACTTTTTTATTCTACACCACATTGATGATCCCACAACAGCCATTTCCCCACTGCCAGTGAACCTTATCATATGCCTAATATTTATGATATCTATGCCCTTGCAGTATGGCTGCAGGTGGCAGACATATATACACAACAGTCTGAACATTTCAAAACCAACGATGTGCAAGTGACGTGAAGTCAAATGCATGTAGAAGAAAACGCCTGAGCCATTTATTGGAGTTGGGCAGTAGTAAGGGAGTGGCAGCTTCAACAGAACACCATGAATAAGTCTCTCGAGAGCAACTAGGCATACACTGCACATGCCAAGAGGTCAGCAATTCAGAACACTAATGTTGCATCTCGGAAGAGGTAAAATCAGAGAACAATGTGTATGCTTAGCGGAGAGACAATAGCCATTTTTGCTTTTATGCTCCTCCACTTTGCTCTTCAAGTGCACATATCATTGCATTATCATCATTATCTTCCATTAGAGCCTGTAGTGGCAAGGACAATTGCTTCGGTAAGCCTCTCCTTGAAATACAATTTTCAGTGAAGCACATTTAGCAATAACATTTTTGTTATACTTATCATATAATTTCTGCAAACATCCCGCAGAATAAATGAATTACGTACTTCTGCAGCTCCCCAACCAAATGAAATGCTATCTTTCTGCATTTCAATTAGGTTAATGAAATTATGTACAGAATGTCTTAATACCTCAAATAGGAATGAGCATCACTGACTACTCAAATTGAACCAGGATAGCCATTCTCAGATTAAATGTGCATTTGGTCTAGAATAAAGCAGGTGTGGGAGTCCTTGTTAAATATTTCTACTATCTGTCATGGGTATTACACATCTCAGACTTGAACAGAGAGAGATTCAGTTGACCAGCTTCCTCCTTATTAATACAGAAAGATTGGTTGACAAGTCAGCTAGGAGGGCATTTGTCAGCCTTGTTTTTTAAGTATTCTCGGCCATAACGGTTTGCTCTGAAAGGAAAGTAGGAAAGAGACACTAGAAAAGGGGACCCAACAGCAAAAAGACACACATCTTAGAAATTTGCATGTGCTCATTTACATATGTAAATAAATATGCCTAATTAGTAACATCTACTACATTTTATTGAAAGCAAGTTAATTAAATTCCTGCTTGCTTTCAGGGCAGAACTGTGTGATCTCCCAGACTGTGCTTGCTTAAAACCTCTCATGTTCTTCCTTGGTCTTTCAGACCCCAATCCAGGTAAGAAGGATGGAATGCTTGAGACCAGTAAGGAGCTGTATGGCATTTCAGACATTTTCTGATTAAATGCAAGCTGAGCATGGCATACCGGCAAGGTAGAGTGTGGGAATGTATTTTGGCCTAATACCCCATCTTCTCAGTCTGCAAACTCACACAATTATAAGGGAGCATCCCCACAAAACAGTGGGATTCACGTCTGGGTAATGCCTCACTTGCTCTTAACCTGCCTCCTGTCACTATAATAAGCACAGTAGTAGCAACAGAGACATCAGGACTGGAAGATGTTGTCTGGCTATTCCCCGGACACAAAGCTGCCCTCAAGGGTGGTGACTTGTTCTGCTTCTAAGACCCTTGTCTAAAACAGTTCGTGGGCTTTAACTTCTTGACTTCTAAAATCTGTACCTGACATTGCCATATTACATTTCTTCATACAACTCTTGAAAATGTACCAAAATGCATAGTGGGATGCCTGTGGTAGGATCAAGTAACTTCCTAAGAAACTATTGTTCCAGATTTCTCTTCATACCCTGATGTTGGAATGATCTTCAGGGTGGATAAGGCAGCTTGCATCTCTGAGAACACTTACTGAGGAGTAAGACTCTAATCCTATATATACTTTCCTGACAGTAAATCCCATTGGATCCTGTATGACCTACTTCTGAGTAAACATGTTTAGGGCTACACAGTAAATTCATTGTACGCTGGAACTTGTTTTTCCATCCATGGATCTCTCTATAATTAATTCCCTCTCCCCCATAATTTCCTGTACCATCTCAGCCACCATTCCCCATCCCATAGACCTCCACAACCATGTCTAGGTTTGTGCTTCAGACATTTTGCCGCCTGAGGCAGAACAGCAGATAGTGACTCTTTCTGTTGCCTAGTTAGTGCGTATATCAGCACTCAAAGGGTGCTCATATCAGCACTTTTCTGGCAAGCACCTTTCCCCTTCCTTGGCATTGAAAATATAACAATAATAATTTAAAAATAAAATAATTTGCTGCTTTCTCATGATGTCCTTAAAGGACACTGTGTCTTAAGGATGTTTGTAAAAAGGGTTGCATGGACAGGGAGGAAGACAGCCGTCAATATCAGAAAAGCCTCCAGCAGAAGGATTCAAAGGACGCAACTGGAAGGAAATCACATGTGGGCAAAAAGGCAGCTGGTCCAGGGGCATCAGATAAGAGAGACAGTCATGGCACTTGTACCTTTCTTTCAGCAAGTGCCATTTTTCTGTAGTTACACGAAAAGCAACATCTTTCAAAGTAATTTTCTCTACAGTGAACTCCACTCCGTGAAAGCTTATTATGTTACAGTAAATGGGAGAGTCTTTGAAGTATCACAAGGCAATGTGGCTATTAAACGCAAGACAGCAAAACCAACAGACAAACAACTCTGTCCTTCTCCCACATCAATTCGCCTAGTGCACTGAATCTAGCCTGGTGCAAAGTCCTGACACCGAAAGAGGACGATGCACTCCCCAGAACATGGCTCCATGAATCACGCAAACAGCAGGCACACTCCAGAAGGTTGATTGCAAGTCAGGAAGCTCCAGGATACCCAAGCAGTGCAGGGCAAGCTGTACACTCATATATCACCTTGTCCCAAATTCACACACTGGTTTTTTTTTTTTTTTTTGATGGCAAGCAAACCTACTGCTGTTTCCCCACAGGACAAGGGCCCAGGATCAGCATGGGCAAAGCAAAGTGCATAAGGCCTCTAGCACCCTATTTGTTACGTGACCAGCCAGTGCGTCTGTTCTTCTTCTTGCCAGGGTCTTTCTGCCTACAATTTACCTGGGCACAGTTGTGATCGTCAGCTGAACAGTTCTCTAAGGAGAACTGGCATGCTCCAGCTGGTGCTGTTATGTAATTTTGGACTTTGAGCTTAGTTAAAATAATGTGTAGGCTATGAAAAGAAACATGACCGCCCCCCTCTACTTTAAAAGACTGGTGCTAGACTCCCTGTTAGTCCACTGAGTTCAGATGGATGCAGCTGCTTCTATTAGGGCAGATAAAGGCAATTGGGCAGTTACAGAGATCCAGGGCACAGCTTAAAAGATCCAGGAACTATGCCTAGGTAGGCCTGCTTAACTCCATCCATGCACTGGAATAAAATCTCCCTTGAGTTTTAAAAAAAATCTTTAAAAAGATCTTTCTTATGTTGTTGCGGCTGTTGCATTTGACCCTAAATACTCTGTCCCTGGCACCTCCAATTAAAAGGATTTCAGGCAAGCTTGCAAAAGCCTCTGCCTTTGCCCTCCGACAGCCGCTGCCAATCAGTGTTGACGGTATTGAACTAGATGGACCTGTGGGCTGCTTTTGAATAAGCCATGCCATATGTTCACATCTTCTGATTCAGACATTTTCAGGCAACTCAAACTGGCTAAGCTTGTCTAGAAGCCTTTTCCAGTGGATGTCAGGATGTGAATCAGACAATGAACTTGACTTCAGAAGGTGTAACTTTTTGCATTATTAACGGCTGTATTGTGGATTGTGGTGCTCAAAGCAGCAGAGATCATGTTTAGTCCCAATTATTTTGTACAGTTTTTCTCCCTTGCTCCTTTCCCTTCTGTTGTTTTAAGAAAGAAATGTTTAAGAGGGGATAGCTAGCACTGAATTGGAAGGTTGTTTTTTGTTATATTCTTCCTGAAATAGCACAGTGCCTCGGGGAAAACTATCTGAGGAGCTTTGTACCAGCAAGTACTGAATTTAAGTCAATTAAATTGAGCTTTCTCACTAGAAGCAAGTATTTCTGGTAAAGTTGTCATGAAATTTTGTCAATTTGGAATCCGGATTAGAAATGTGACAGTTTGAAGGACTGTAATGCTTTTTAAAACCCCGTTCATGGGAAATTCAGCAAATTGGTCTTTTTGTCAGTTCTTGTAGAGTATGGGGGAAATACCTACATGTCCTAATATGTTCAATCACCATTTTATTTAACACCAGAGATTACTGCAGTTTCCAGCTAAGTAGTGAACTATGGATGACCCACCCATTTTCTTTTCTGCCAGAGTCTGAGAGCAAGAGCTAATTGTACAATAGGCTGATCTTCCCGCCCTTTCTGCTTCATTGTAAAGTGAACAACTGCAGTATCTGTTTTGTCTACCCAGAAAGGAGAAAGGGGAGGGGGAATGGAACAATTGCTCTGATTGCTTTGTAATTTCTTAACCTCATATTATGAACTGGTGTGAGAACTGAAATGCTTATTCTTCAAGATGCTCATTCTCTGGATTTTCAGTGGAGATCCCCATTTGAAAAAGGCATAAACATGCATGTATTTGGGAAAATAGCTATTTGTTTATTAACTTAATTTCTTTACTGCATAATAGTCAAAATGCTCTGGAGAATTTGTAACAGCACATAACATACAATAAGAATACAGTATAAATATCCATATAGAAGTAAAACATCATTAAGATATACTATAAAATCTAAACCCAAACGTTACAACTAAAATAATTAATACAAGTTACAACATAAGTCCTGTAAGACAGCTGACAGAATGCCCCAATGTACTATTTAGGGCTGATAATATCTTTTCATAGAGGACTAAAGGATAATGCCAAGTGGGCCTTAGTGAGGAACTTGTTCCTGATTGAGGGGCTACCACTGAGAAGGCCTTCCTTGTTGTTATCACCAGCTGAGCCTCTCTCAAATGTAGCAATTGGACTTAGGTCTCAGATCTTGATTGTGAAACCTAGGTAGATTGTGGGTAGGGGAGGCATTCCATCACATGTTGTGGTCACACCCCATACATGATTTTATAGGTTAAACCAGCACCTTGAATTGGGCTTGGAATCATATAGGCAGTCACTGAAAGCAGGCTAGAATTGATGTTACATGATCAGACCATGTGGTCCGTTATTAATCTGGTTGTCACATTTTTGCAAGGTGCAGCTTCTGAACAGCCTTCAAAGGCAGCCTAGCATCCAGTGCCTTGCAGGAGCTCAGCGGAGAGATTGCCAGAGCACAGAATACTGCAACCAGGCTATCCCTATCCACACAGCTGCATGGCTGGGGCACCAGCTGAAGCTGGCAGAAGGCAACCGGAGTCACTCCTTTTGTTGGTTTTGCATGATTTAGCTCCCTATCTACATCTATGCTAACAACAGCCAAGGATCAGAAACCTAACCCTGGGCAAAATGGTAAAGTTTTAATCCTGCTTGGTGTTGATGCAGATAGAATGCTAAACCCCAGGAGAAGGAGAAGGAGAAGGATGCTTGCTGGGATTGGGGTGCATGCTCATTCCCAAGGCTGACTCCTAATTTGCTAACCATGATTTCCAGGGAGCCAGCATGACACCTGCACAGGATCATTTAAAAAATGGAAACCAGTTCTGGCCAGAGGCTACTTCATCCATGTAACATACTTAAAGTTGTTCTCCCACAAGTTATGAAATCTGCTTTAAGAGCTCATAAAAGTAAGAGAAACTGCTACTTCATCAACACTGGGGACAGCAGTTTAGCCTGTTTTGATATGTTGTTTGTAGACATGAATGCATGTAAATAAACATGGGAATTATTCTCCAAATACGATGCCAATGCATCTCATTTCAGTGCTCCTCCTCATTCCACCTCCACTTGAGAGGTGGCTTTTCAGAGGCCCTGTTTCATGTGTAAACTGGGACTCTGAAAGAAGAAACATAGAGACTGAGCAAGTAAGAAGGGGTCTCCCAGGCCATCTAGTCTGACCTCCAGCTCTAGCCAGCTCTGCTCACGACATGCCCACCATGTGCATGTCTAGCCTATCCTTGAACACCCGCACCGACGGGGCCTCAACGACCTTCCATGGAAGCCCATTCCACACCCTTGGGGTCCTAACTGTCAGGAAGTACTTCCTAGCATCCAAACTGATGCTGGATGGGAACCTGGATGGGAACCAAAAGCTTTGCTCCCATGGTTCCCTGAGCTTTGCTCCATTGGAGTGTGTTCTGCCCTCCTCTGCAGGGGAGAACAGGTCTCTACCCATCTCCATGTGACATCCCCTCACATAACTGTATGTTGCCAACAGATCCCCCCAGAGTCTCCTCTTCTCCAGGCTGAAAATACCCAGTTCCCTCGCAGCCACCATCCTTGTGGCTCTACGCTGCACTGACTCTAACCTGGCTATATCCCTCCTGTAATGAGGGGCCCAGAACTGAACATAATACTCCAGTTGTGGGCGCACCAGAGTTGTATAGAGTGGTAGTAATACATCTCTTGATCTGGAAGCCATGCGTCTGGCTAAGCAACCAAGGATGGTGTTCACCCTCTTGACTACCACGTCACACTGCTGACTCATGTTTAGTCTGCAGGAAGGAAAGGAAGGAACTCACCTCTGTCCCATCTCTCCTACCTTCTGTTCTTGACCATCCTTGGATCATAGAGAGTGAGTTCTTTGGGGCCAGGAACCTGGCTCCTTTTCTTGTTGTTACTTGTATTACATAGTAAAGTAACCTACTCCTTGATGGCATTGTGCCAATAAATCAGAATGTTGGGTGTTTCTTCCCCATCCCCTTCCTTGTGTAGATTCCCCCCTTCTATTTGCAAATATAGTAGAAGCAAGTCCTTGTGAAGCACAGAAGGCTAAATACAGCTTCTGAACATCTTGAACATCAGTACAATAATCACTCAGTCATCAACGGACTTACTTCTTCTCTGTATGTAACAAAAGCCTTTTTTTAATGTTTTTGCTTTCTGAACCAAGAGAAATAGTATTCCAAATCCATTATTACATGTTTGGTTTGGCAGAATTTCATTAAAGGACACGTACTTGTCGCTAAACCAAATTGTGCCAAATTTACACGTTCTGCTAATCACACACATCAATGGAAATGTTAGGGGTTTCTTACTTGCACCCCCAGCTTGGAATTTCAGAACAGAAATGGAAGGGAAAGTTTAAATCCTCTCCCCAAATCATTAAGGTCCCTATCCTGACTTGGGGCTGTGAATGAACACTGGTCCTTAAAAGGCTCAGCACATGGACTTGGGTTTCTAGCACTGCCACTACACCAATACAAATCAGCAGCTTTACTGTGCATCTCTTGGACACTGCAGAAACTTAATTGCTCATCCTGCAGCTGGTTTGGTATCAGAGATCTGTACAAGGCTTCCCATGGGACGGATGCTGTGAGATGAACACCGACTGGTATAATGAACTGGAAAACTGTAAGAGGAGTAGATCCAGTAACAAAATGGCTCAATGTGGAGAGTCATGGTGCCCCTGTTGAAGGCCCTGGGCAGCTAACCTTGCTCATTCTAGGATATTCCCTTTGATTCACCCCCTCACTAGTTTTCTGTTCCCTTCTCTCAACTCTTAATTTCATGTCTACAAAACATCATGCTCAGCCTTTATTGGTTTTTTTTTTTTTGGGTGGGGGCCAGGTGGTAGTGGAATAAGTTCCTTCTGGGAATTGGAATTGTTTCCTTCTTTTTCCCTTTGGTAGTTCTGCACAGCTTGGGGTTCTCTAAATGGTTGCTGACAAATGACATAGTGTCTTTTGACTGTGGAAGGTTCCACACTTAGACACTGGGTTTGGTGTAATATGTAGCAAGGGTGCGGAGCCTGCATGCCAAGGACTTTGCTGTAACTCCCATAGATGCACTCAACCCCCACCCTTTTTCCAGTTCCCCATCACCTGTACCCTTCACTCGAGTGCACAGAGATCCTCCTGCTGATCACTCCTTCTCCACCACTGCTACCAGCAAGGAAAAGGAGGCCTGCATCAGTATTGCTGAGATGGTTCTCTAGAGATGGCCTGTAGAAGGACTTCCTGATCATGGGGCTGAAGCTGGTGCATAAGATAATGTTATGCATAGATACCCTGCATAGCACATGGCACATCTTAGCCAATCGGTTTGCTTGGAGCTGAGATATTACTGTGCTGTACAACAAATTCTCATTCCAAACCAGTGAGTGAGTTTTGGCTATCAAAGGTAGTTTCATTCTAGAGTAAGGAGTCAAATAACTAAGCTCTGGCCATATCCTAAGAGAAGTTTTCAGCTTTGGGTGTTTTGTTTAGAGGAATGCTGACCACACAGAAGCCAAGTTTTTATGTACACTTGTAATATATCTTCATTTTAATTAATTATTGCAGAAGAGCAATGGTTTCGGGGAAACAGAGCTCACATCACAATACAATCAAGTATTGCTAACTGAGAAAATTCCTACGTTAAGGTTTATTCTTTTCAAATTTCAGTAGGATTACAAATAAAGGTAACAGTTTAACATATAGTTTGGTTTTGCATATGCCAAGCAGCATTTAATTTTACTTTCTGTGCCATCCGTTGGACAAGAAGAAATGCATTTGGTTAAATGAAACCAGCAACTTATTTTTATTTGAAACCCGTGTTACGTGCACATCTTGGTTTGATTCAGCAAAATACTGTAACATACAAAATAGAATCTTATCTCATAACCACATCCTGATGAAAGGTTTTTCTTAAGTGCAATAGGTTTTGCAGTTTTATTTTTGCCTGTAAGCTGAACAGGATATTCCAAAAATGACTCAAATATGTCACAGGTTTATGTACATTGAAACCATATTCTCAATCAGCATTTCAGTTGCAAGGCACACAACATTTATTTTATTACCACTGTGAATAAATCTTCACTGAGCTTCTGAGACTTTTATGGTGCAATCAGTCTGGCTCGTTCAAGGGATTTTAGGGGGCAGGAGGTTTGCAGACATCAGTGTCTTCCATTTGTATCTTTTCTCTGTTTTCTTTCCACTTCCATCTTTTTCTTACCACTCCCCAAAAAAGAAAGGGAAAGAAGGAAAGAAAGAAAATGTTTAAGATGGAATAGCTGCACGATGTCTTTTGATTGCTGGCACAAGAAACCCTCTGTCTGGAAGCACCAAAATCTTTAGGAAACGCAAAATCCTAAACAGGAATGGGAACCCTAAAGAGCTCATTGAGAACTAAGCATGCCCATATGGAATGGAATCCTAAATGAATCCAGTGCGGGTGCGGGGAGTGGAAGAGCAGTGGCAGAAGGGAAATGGGATGGAGTATTCTGGAAAGGGGTATGTCTGGCTGGCATCTTGAATAACAATATTCCAAACTACATCCTTTTCTTGCAGGTCCTCCTTGTCACTGTCTGTGGGCTGCAGATTTTGGCATTCCTTATAAAAAGCCTTGCTTGCTGAAGCTGCCTACTCATAATAAGCTTTGGGGGTACTTTTATTGGCTTTTGTAAAGAGCACTCCCAGTTTCAAAGAAAGCTTAGAAAGAGCTACAGTGGATTTCTATGAAAAAAATCTAGTAGTAAGAGCAGTCATAGAATTCAGCATTGGATAGAACTACATAAGCCTGAAATACCCTTTAGAAAGGCTAAGAGAACTTTCTAATACTCAGAGTCCACACAGCTACTTTCTAGGGACAAATTACTGTCCCTCCAGTTCCATAGGAAACTTGGAATTTTGCCAACAGTTTATTTTTTAAATAAGATGTGGTGCCTTGTGCAGTATTCCTCCTTAAAAATAGCATTAATCACAAACTGTCAGGATTGGATGGAATAAGAATTGCAGATGTGGGCAACTACCAGGTAGTGCAGTGCTATTAAAACTTCATATACATCCTGCATATAAGCATAACCGTTATTCTGGCACTTTGCTGTAGATATCCTCTCTATAGCTGTTAAGGCAGACTTTCTGCTGTATCCCTCTTCTGAGGTCAGACCTGATCTCAAGGCTTTGGAGGTGTATTGCAGTATTGCAGCACACAAGAATTACAAGGTCTGTGTTGGTGCCTTACATTCATCTGATAGCGTTTGCCTGTAAGATTGTTGGGGAACTAGAACCGCAATGCATCCAGGAGTCGTTATCCCACTTTCAGCTATTCTGCAAACCTTCCATCATATCGCTATGTTCCGTACTTCATGGATGCTTCAGTATGTATTTCTGTTACAGCTATACATTTGGGAGTCTTCTGCACTCACATATACAGGATTGCTTTCTAATCTGGGGGTGAACTATGATCCCTGAAAAGCAAGCCCCACTGAACTCAGTGGGGCTTTTTTCAGAGTAGGCATGTCTATGATTGCACTATGTGCCACTTGGGGACCAATCCTATGGCCCCTGGACATTGCCCCTGGACAGTGTGGGTTCTCCACTGTGGAAGACAGTGCTCCCAGCTCAGAAGGGGAACCTGGAGTTCTGATGCTCACTTCCTTGCAGCTGGGGCAGGGAGAACCACATTGGCTGGCCTCCAGAGTTTGAAAAGGGGTGTTTCAGTGGGAGGAGAGGAGAATGGTGTGAGCAGCAGACTGGATACCATAAGCCTCTGCCATCTTCCTTCTCTCCTCCCTTGAGGTGCCAGTTGGCTTCTCTTTGAATATCTGGTTCCTTGTTGCTTCCAAAATTCCCTCCACTTCAGAATGGCCTGCTGTGTGGCATAGGCAAATGCTGTTTGAGAAGCAGAAAAGTCTACCTTGAGATACACTGAAATGGTCACCTGGAGAGTTAGTCTTGACGCGGAATTGTGCTTTATGTGCAACTACATTACTCCTTTGGTGCCACTCTGACATCCAGAGGCATAATCCAAAGGCAGTTAAACACACATGGGTCGGTGGGGGGTGGGGGGGGGAGATGAATTTGAAAGATCATGATCATCTTGACTACAGCTGACTTAAAAGTTTATACTGAAAACTGAAACAGTTAATGAGGGATTTGGGGGCCTTTTGCATATGCATATGCATCATACAGTATATGAATGTGTGAACAGATTCCATTGAAAAGAACTGAGGTGATAATGAAAGTTCTAACTGTTGTATTTTATCTGTGATCACTCATTCACACATGCAATTCATCACTTAAGGCTGCACTTGTCAAGTGAAGAGTGTGCACTTCTGAAGTAGCCCTAAGAGATAAGAGTATGAAGAGTGAAAATAAGGGAAGGATGGATGGAATTCTGAGGAACCATGGAGTGAGGGAGAGGAGGAACTATCCCGCAAGAAAATGCTAAAAGACCAACCAGAATGATAGGAAAGAAACAAATTGGGGAGAGAAATAGTCACTCAGTGGTCTCAAGGAAATCTGTTGAAAGAAACAGGAAAGAAAACAAAAACTGATAAGCATCAATAGCTGAATATCTGTTCCTTTGCTAGCATTCCTGCTATGGAAGTCTAGTGAGAATAGTTCTGTAGTTCATGGACCAGGAAGATCAGACTAGCCGGGGAGCTGTCCAGCAGAGAACACAGTGTGATTTTATCCAGTGAGATCCTTCTTGGCTTGTCTGTATGGTCCGGATCCAGACCATGCCTCTTCCTCAAAGGTATTTCCTAGGC
Organism: Varanus komodoensis; assembly: GCF_004798865.1. Taxonomy (NCBI): domain Eukaryota; kingdom Metazoa; phylum Chordata; class Lepidosauria; order Squamata; family Varanidae; genus Varanus; species Varanus komodoensis. The sequence goes on along the minus strand of NW_025336480.1, from coordinate 23,688,000 downwards.
AAGCACTGCATCTCTGGTTTTGGGCTTCTGCCCAGACCTGTTTCCACCTTTGTTTAAAGGGTCCTGGGGATGAACCTTGTGGGAGTGAAGCAGGAAAATGGACACAACCCAGGTTCTCAGGTTCCTTCAGTGCAACAGCAGCATTGCTTCTGGTGGTGTTCTCAAAAAGCTACTGACATCCTGTATCTTCCTGTGAACCTCACTAGGACCAGCAACAGGATTAACCTCCTCTTCCATGATCTTCTCATGGTCTAGGGCTGTCCAGACAGACAGAATGTGGGATATAACACTGTCATGTACAGAATATAGTGTGTGTGTGTGTGTGTGTGTGTGTGTGTGTGTGTGAGAGAGAGAGAGAGAGAGAGAGAGAGAGAGAGAGAGAGAGAGAGAATTTGTACTCTTTTATGATATTTGCAACAGCAAGGATAGAAAGCACAGAATTAAGCAAAAGTAAATAAACTAGAACTGAGATCTGAAAGAAAAGCAGCAAAAAGTTGAAAAGATAAGCGCAAAAAGAAGATTAATAAAACAGAATAAGTGAATGAGATAACCATTGCTAGTAATGGTAGTGGTGGTGTGTGGGGGTGGGGCATGGGAGGATATGTCAAATGAAAAAAAGACACATTTTGCAAGACAACAATGAAATAAAACCATATTCACCCATGACCTAGCAGCAAAAGGTTGCAGACCAGGTGCTCATTCCTATGGCCATATCCCCGAAGAGAGTACAAAAAAGGCAGATAGCTGTGCTGATCCATATCAGAAAGCTGGATCTTGCAGTTTCAGTTTTCTCCAGGAGCAGCAGGTCTTTTGTAAAGCTAATGGGACTCAGCTGCCCATTCAAGACCCAGCCACCCCAAACTACTTTGCATTTCAACAGGGCTACGTCACAGCAACCCATTATTGCTTGGAATATCCGTTTTCCCACCAGTTACAGTACACCCCAATGGAACAGACAGGCCTGAGTGGGGTGGCAGATAGTGCTCTTCTCTGCTAGCCAAAGGTCCTGGTGCTTTGGCCCTGGGAGCCCTGATCCCTTCCATTGTCACCATCTGTAAAGGGAGAAGAGTCTAGGGAAAGCACGAGCAGCCGGAGTAAGTGTTTAAACGTCTGTCGGACGAAGAGCAAGAATGTGTTTCATAAGAGGAAAAACAGATACAGATTATGAGTAAGTGCTAAATTTTGATTTCCAGAGGGGTGGCCTGCAGCTGTGTTAGTTTGTGCAGCAAAAACAGTGAAGAGTCTTAAGGCACCTCAATCACTTAACAAATTTATTATGGCAGAAGCTTTCATGGGCTACCCAGAATGACAGTTTGAAAGCACATCTGAAACAGAACAATGCACAGAAGAGTGACAAGGTATCAAAATGAGACTGGAATGAGAATTAAAAGCTTGCCAGGGTTAAGAGAAATGTCACTAGATAATCAAAGAGGCAAGATAAACTAACAAGGAAAGCAAAAGAAACAAAAACAAGAGAGGCAAAGCAAAAGGCTGAAAGTCCAGAAGAGCAAATTGGCAACTGACAGATGCTGCAGACCAGACATTATCCAACGAGGAAAGAGCTGAACAATTTCTGTGTGCCATGGAAGGCTCAAAAGAAAAAGCCCCTTGGTGGCTGCCTCAAAAAGGAGGCTGGGTTTCTCAATAAGAAGCTTGGCTTGTTAGTCTGACTCAAGCCCCATTTGTTTGAATGGGTCTACTTTACATTGGATTAACTGTGGATAGAGCCCCAGGAAAGAAGCACCTCCACCAAGCTAGCCTAAATAATTGGTGCTGTAAAAGGTAGTTATGGTCTCAGATGCACTGCTAGCTTCTGCTTTTCATGCTAAAGGCTGAGAGAGCAGCTAGAAGGAATTTGCTGCAGGGATGAGTAAATGGCCTTGATGTTGGTGGGTTGGATCCTGAACATGCCTGCTTAGCTAGCTTTCTCCAGCCTGGTACCTTCAGAAGTACTGGGCCACAGCTCCCATCCTCCCCAGCCAGCCACCATGGCCATTCCAATCTCAGTTTGCATCCTTGTTGTTCCCCATCAAGGGCCTCTGGAGGACACAACGTTGGGGAAGGCACTGCTAAGAAATGACCTTAGCTGACACTGAAGCATTGCTTAGGAAGGTGTTATTTACTTCTTTGCTTAGGAAAATGTTATTTGCTTGTAGCTACACAGGTCTTAAAAGATAAACTACCTATGGAAATGGCTTTATACATCGGTATTATTTGGTATAACTCGCTTATTCCAAAGTGTGTGTCTATCACTCAGTGTGAGTGTTCCCTTACGCTCCTTTTCAAGCCCCCTTTCTCTTTATTGTCATGCCTGGGCCGTATTCCTGAAAGGGCTTGTGCCAATGACTTCAAGGCAACACAGCAACTCCACTGCAGATGAGGGTGGGGGTACTATATGTGATCTCTTTTTTAAAAAGGAATTGTAGCTTTGATAGTGTGAGGCAAACACAGACAGCTGGCAATATTAGATCACGCTGTTCAAAAGGCTGCATTTTCATGAGTGGATTGGGCTTTGCTGTTGGGAGTTATTATCTGGTGCTTCAGAATAACATTCAGAAAGCTTGTTCTCTCATGACAGAGATCTGAATAGTGGTATTTATGGGTTATGTTTCAAGTTTTTAAATGGTGTAAAGTTATACTGCATTTATTATTTACAGGAACTAGATCTGAGTTGGAGCAGCAAAGACCTGTTTTAGGATAATGTATTTTTTTTATGGCACAACTTAACTATTGCTCCATATGTTCAGGAAAAACACGCTCCCAGAAGCTTTGAGGAACCATTTTTCTTGCCAAGTATATAGCATGTTGAACGCTCCCTTTAAATTGTAGCCAACCACCTACGCAAACCTGAGAACGTTATCTGTGGCAGCTGTGCATAGGTGCAGGCATTTCTAATGTTTAAATCTTGTTTGCCAAATCGTTTAGGGATACCGTGTTTATGAAGCTATCCTGCTATTCGTATTTGCAATGCAATTTGGTTTACTGCACACAGCCTGGTGTACACTGATTTTTCCCATCCCTGTAGCTACACTTCAATTGCACACATGCAAGAGGCATGCACACATATCAGCTGCATCCAGGCATCCCAATAAATCAAGCCTAGCCCCTCCTACCAGCTTGTCCCGGGGTTCCTTACTCAACATCACAAGAGTCCAGTGAGCCGGTCTAGAGAGACTGCTCGGCATTTATCAACCTGGCCTGAGGGCACAGCCCCATTCTTAACCTCGTATTCTATGGTTGAACCCCCAACCCTACCCCACAGTTTCTCCTTCTTCACAGGCCTGAGGCTGCAGAATGAGCCTGAAGAAGCGCAAATCCTTTAAGAACTGCATCCAGCAAGGATGGTGCCTCTGAAATCCTTGGTTCTCTCAACAGTTGCCTTTGGTATCTTGTGGTGTCATGAAGGAAAGCTCCAGCCATTTCTTCCTGCTTGATGCTCTTTAAGGTCTCAGCAGCTATTTGCAAGGTTCTGATCCTGTTTCAGCTGGTGTCACATTTCCCTACCTTTATTAATTATATATTCTCCTACTTTTTCCTTTCAAGAAATTCAAGGTGGCCTCTCAATTTTATTCCCACAGCTATGTTCTGACCCACTTAAAGCTGATAGTCCTTGACTGGCCCAAAGTCATCCTAACCCTAACCCTCTAACTTCTACACAAGCCAAACACTTCCATAAATGCTTTTGCTGTTTGGGTTTCCACCATAACCAAGGCACCTCTAACCTCCATGAGGAAGAGATAGGTTGTGTCCACTAGTTTTAGATTACACCTTAAACTGTGGTTAATCCGAATGCCACACTGTTGTTAATGATAGTTAGTTGAACCAAATCTTCATTAAATACAGTTTAATTAAAAATAACTCCAAGATATCAAGTAGGGATGACAGGAGAAGCCATGATTAATCAAAACTGAAACCTTTTTTGAATTGCTTATGGTCACAATTCAGAGGAGGGGAGTGTGTCCTCTTATGGTATGTGATATGAACCCAGGCACTTGGTATATGATTTCAGTAATTTTAACATCTACAGGTGCCAGGGCATGGGTGGCAGGAAACAAGACCTCTCGATACAAGGAACAGGACCAAGGTAATACGGAGTCCAAAGTCCAGAGCAGGCCAAGGTCAGGAACCAGGAGTACATAGTGGAGCAAGGCAAGGCTGTAGTCACAACAGGCAAGAGGTCAGTAACCAGCAAAATGACAGAGCAAGGCACACGTACCATGTTTTCCCGAAAATAGGACTGGGTCTTATATTAATTTTTGCTCCAAGAGATGCATTAGGGCTTATTTTCAGGTGATGTCTTATTTTTTTTTACAAAAGCATAAGATTCTTGCCCTGAGAGTCCTCCACAATTCCCTTCTTGTTCTCAACAGAATACCTCTTTCTTTTTTGCTCTCATCTTGTCTGGGAGTCAAAATTTTATTCCCTTTAAATCTACCATTAAATCAAGTGTTAATTGAAGACTTCCAAGACAGGAGTGGCAACACATGAGTGCATTAAGTGTGTCCATTACAATACACGATGCAATGATTATGAAACACATCCGTTCGTTATCAGGTGGGCACATTATTTGTGCATTGTGTCTGTACTCCGATTGGTCATTCAGCAATAAGTCTCACGTTCATCTGTTTACATAGGCGTCTACCTCTCGTCCAAAGGCACCCACTCAGGTATTTATGAATACTTAATTATAATTTATATTATCATTTATTTTAAGTAATGCCAGTAATATTATTTATTTATATTTAATTATATATTAATATTATTTTATAATTCAATACGTCCACTGTGTGTTGCAACAGATGCACTAAATGTGTCTGTTTGGCTGACAGTCTTAACTGGGGCTTATTTTGGGGGTAGGGCTTATATTACGAGCAGCCTGAAAAATCATGCTATGGCTTATTTTCCAGTTAGGTCTTATTTTCAGGGAAATATGGTATCTTGAGATATAATAACCAGAAATGGCAACACGGCCAGGAAGCAAGGCAGGGTGAGGCAAGACAGGAACTGAATCAGGCAAAGGTCAGGCAGGATGTGGGCACAGCAACATACCACAGCACTCAGGAGATTTATATTGCTGAGGCAGCTTCTGGAGGGAAGAGTTTGCTCTTGCATAGCTCTTCCTCGGGGCTTCCAGGTGGTGCTCTTCAAGGACCTGAGAACTACAGCAGGGGCAGGGATTAATTTTGCAACTACCAGAGTGATTGTTCTGGTACTTGACCACCAGATGGAGGCCTGGAGCCTCCTAGATCCTGACAACATGATGACACTTGTGTAATCAAAAGTGCGTATACAGATTAGTCACAATTTCATTTAGGGTTTAAGCTGTACTGATTTAGTGGGACATGAGCACTAAAGCTGCTCCAAAATGTAGTGCACTTAAGCACTAAAAATTGTAGATCCAACATTTTTCTACTGGTTGTAGAGAAGAAGGTTTAGACCTGTCATAGAAGACACTCTTAACCTGACACTGAAAGGATATCAAGTTGGTGCCACATGGGCCTCAGTGAAGAGTTTGTTCCATAATGGCGGCCGTAGGGAGGGTGCTAAATAAATTAAAAATTGCCTTCACCTTGTTGCCACCAACTGGCCCCCTCAGGCAAGCCCCAGACCTTGATCATAATATATGACCAATTAACTGCTGGGCAAGATATGCTGTCAGGTATTTTTCCAAGCAGTGTAGGGCTTTATAGGTTAAAACCAGCACCCTGAATTGGGCTCAGAAACATCCAGGCAGCCAATGCAAGCAGACCAGAATTGGTGTAGCATGTTTAGGCCTTTTGGTTCCTGTTATTAATCTGACTGCTTCATTCTGCAGCACTGGTAACTTCCTTCCAGGGCAGCCCCATGTAGAGTGCATTGTAGTAATCTGATTTCGAGATTAGCAGAGGATAGATTACTGAAACCAGGCTATCCCTGCCCAAACAGGGGTGTAGCTGGGCTCCCAGTCGAAGCTGGTAGAAAGCACTCTGTAATATAACTCAAGAAGCCTGAGTTATTCAAAACTCAAACCTGCTGCTTCAAGGGAACTGTGACCCTATACAGGGCATGTTGATTTTCCCATCTAGTCAGGAGAACCACCCACTAATAGCATCCTAGCCGTGTCTTGATTGAGCTTCAGTCTGTTGTTGTAGCTAGGCATTAGTGTAGACATTTGATGTAATTTGCCCAGAACATATCAGCATGGGGGAGATGAAGTTGTCCCTGGTTCTAGAACTCTGAAATAGCAAAGCTTCCATTTTTATAAAAGAGAATGGCCAGCCAATGTTAACAAGATATCTAAGTGTGTGAATAAATTGAGGGTGGTTTTGCTTTGTTTTTAATGAAGGAGCCAAAAACTCATTTTAGTTATGAAAGAGGAGGAAAAGAAGTGGAATAATAGGCAAAAGAGCAGACAGCATGAGGCTTCCTGTCCTCATATGACTTTAACGAGTTACTGAGTTACCAAAGAATCTTGCAGTTTGACATCTATTGTTAAGGACTTCCCCTCATGCTCCAGAATGCTAGCAAATTCTGGCTATTAAATGGCACGCCTTAGCTGGTGCGTTATTTAGGCAATATTTAGAAGTGCTATTTCAGCTTCCACCCCATGGCTTTGCCTATAACAGCTAAGCACTTTTTTCCTCATCACAAGTTCCAAAAGTCCGAGCATCCAGATAAGTCTGGATTCGATTAGCTTGTTTTAGACTACAGCACCCGCTTTACTGAAACACAGTGCATCACCCTGCTATGTGTGTGCCACACTGCTGGGAAAAATCCCTGTGGTCCCTCGTTCATCATGACACCCAGATATATGTGAGCTCATGCACTCATGTGAAATGAAGGATGCTTGGTCATTTCAATGGACCTTGTTTCCTGTCCCAAGTAAAGTGAAAGTAGACATTTTAGGGCAAGGCAGTATATCCAGAAACCCTCCTTTGTGTTCACTTTTTTTTTCAGCCTGCTGCCAATTCATTGCCCACACACCTGCCTCCACTGTTTAGGGCTACTTTTTCCTAGCGTGATTTTTGCCAATGAGGATAGTGTAGGGCACAGGGCAACTTTACAATGCGAAGCAGTCAGTGGGAGGTGCTGACATTGAGTGAGGACAAATGAAGCCTCTTTACGGCGATCCCAGCTTAACCGTGAAGCATATGGTTCATGTTGCTGAGGGCAAAAGAAGTGAATTCAAAGTCAAGGCAGGCCTTCTTGAATAGGGAACATGTTCACCCTATTTTGTATCTACCTCCACAACATCTATGAAAGGGTATCATGTCTTTCAACACAGGAAAATTTTCATGAAAATGCCCCCCATTTTATCAGCCGAGAAAAAACCTGTTTCAAAAATATACTGAAATTCTTGTCATTTCCCAAGCGTATGTACAATACACGGATGTGAAAGATATTATTTCTAACATTCTATTATGCTTTAGTTTATGTACAACTTTAAAAAGGCAAGCTTTTTAACTTTATGTATTGAGAAAATGCACAATTAAAAGAGAATCTGCCAAAATTGGTAACATTGGGCATCATTTCTGTGGGTATGGAAAGCAAAGAGCTAACTGTAAATGAATAGCAGCTGTTTAAACATGTGTTTAGCCAGAGCAATGTCAAAATGCTTTGAAGTATACAGCCTTTCCCTGCTACAAATATAGGAGAAAGGGGCTGAAAATATCTGGAGATGGTTTAGTTTCTTAAAACAGCCTTAAATTAGGAGCATTTTGTACTTTCCATGAGATTACTCTACAAGCACAAGCAATCTGATTTATCAGTATTATTCCAACAGAAAGGCTTTAAGTGGGGGGCTTTGGGTTTAAGTGAGCCTTTGGCAAAATGTCCTCTGGGCATCCAGGATTTGGGCTTGCCTGGTGGCAGCATTTTGGCAGGAAGCAGCTGAACAGCAAGGGAAGGGGTGGCAGACAAAGCAAATTCCCTGGCACTCAGCAGATCTCAGCCTATGAGCAGGGCGATTCTGCAGCCATCACTACTATCTGCCCTGCAACTCAGCTGCTTGATTGGATGAATCTGTGTGTGGTTGTGGAATGCACACCCATTCCTTCCCTCTCTTCACACACTTGTACCT
>NW_025336480.1:23654993-23679841 GCF_004798865.1 Varanus komodoensis | reverse complement strand
GTGAATGGATGGATGGAGTATGGTGGATGTGGATGTGTGAAAGCAAGAACATAATCACTGCCCTGTGCCCCATACCCATCCATTAACAGTCTCACTCTCTCACACAGTTTGTATATGGATGGGTAGGGTGTGTTTGCAAATGGATTTATCCATGTATGGCAGCTACAGATGCTTATTAACTCTGGGTGACACTCAGCCGCCTTTGCCGTGACTCAGCTGCTCCTTGCCAGTCAGCTAAGCTTCACCGAGGGTGCTTTAAGCCCCGCTCCAGATTAAGATCATCTGCTAACAATACGCATTGCTATTAAGACTTAACAGCAGTATGGAATGGGATGTGTTGTTTCAGCATTGTGGAAAGAATGTGAGATCAGACCTCCGCTCCCTGTGATCCCTGCCGTGCTGTTTCACTCATCAGTAGGGAATGGATGATCAGAGGGGAGCAGGTGCCTGCAACCTTCTTTCCTTCTGCTCAGCTGATTGTCTGGAGGAAAAGCCAGGGCTGCATAGAAGCTGCCTGCAATGGGTTGCCCACCTCTGAGTTAGAGATGGAAACCAAGGGCACGCTTTTTGGACAAGAGGCATCTTACATAGAGAATGAGAGGGCAATGCGTAATAGAGTCTCCATCAAGATTTCCAAATTGGTCCACTGGAGAAGGAAATGGCAACTCACTCAAGTATCTTTGCCATGAAAACCCCATGGACAGTACCAAAAAGCAAAAAGATATGATACCAGAAGATGAGCCTCTCAGGTCAGAAGGTGTCCAATGTGCTACTGGGGAAGAGCAGAGGGCTAGTACTAGTAGCGCCAGAAAGAATGAAGAGACTGGGTCAAAGCACTCAGTTGTGGATGTATCGGGTGGTGAAAAGAAAGTTCAATGCTGCAAAGATCTATACTCCATAGGAACCTGAATCAAGGCAAGCTGGATGTGGTCAAACAAGAGATGACAAGACTGAACATCGACATCTTAGGAATCAGTGAACTAAAATCGACAGGAATGGGTGAATTTAATTCAGATGACCATCAGGTATACTACTGCAAGCAAGAATCCCTCAGAAGAAATGGAGTAGCCTTCATAGTCAATAAAAGAGTAGGAAAAGCAGTACTGGGATACAATCTCCAAAATGACAGAATGATCTCAGTTCGAATCCAAGGCAAACCATTCAACATCACAACAGTCCAAGTCTATGCCCCAACCACTGGTGCTGAAGAGGCTGAAGTTGACTGGTTCTGTGAAGGCCTACAACACCTTCTAGAATTAACACCCAAACGTGATGTCCTTATCATCATGGGGGATTGGAATGCTAAAGTAGGAAGCCAAAAGATAACTGGAATAACAGGCAAGTTTGGCCTTGGAGTACAAAATGAAGCAGGGCACAGGCTGGTAGAATTTTGTCAAGAGAATACGATGGTCATAGCAAACACTCTTTCCCAACAACCCAAGAGACGACTCTACACATGGACATCACCAGACGGTCAACACAGAAATCAGATTGACTATGTGCTCTGCAGCCAAAGATGGAGAAGCTCAATACAGTCAGTAAAAACGAGACCAGGAGCTGACTGTGACTCAGATCATGAGCTTCTCATTGCAAAATTTAGGCTTAAATTGAAGATAGTAGGGAAAAGTACTAGGCCACTCAGGTATGACCTAAATCATATCCCTGATGAATATACAGTAGAGGTGACAAATAGATTTAAGGAATGAGATCTGATAGACATGGTGCCTGAAGAACTATGGACAGAGGTTCGCAACATATACCCAACTGAATGCAGAATTCCAGAGAATAGCTAGAAGAGATAAGAATGCCTTCTTAAATGAACAGTACAAAGAAATAGAAGAAAACAATAGAATAGGGAGGACTAGAGATCTCTTCCAGAAAATTGGAGCTCTGAAAGGAATGTTTCATGCAAAGATGGGCATGATAAAGGACCAAAATGGCAGGGACCTAACAGAGGCAGAAGAGATTAAGAAGAGGTGGCAAGATTACACAGAAGAACTATACAAGAAAGAGCTTAACGTCCCTGATGACCACGATGGGGTGGTCACTGACGTCGAGCCAGACATCCTGGAATGTGAAGTCAAATGGACCTTAGGAAGTCTGAGCAACAGCAAAGCTAGTGGAGGTGACAGTATTCCAGCTGAGCTATTCAAAATCTTAAAAGTTGATGCAGTAAAAGTGCTATACTCAATATGCCAGCAAATTTGGAAAACTCAACAGTGGCCACAGGATTGGAAAAGGTCACTTTACATTCCGATCCCAAAGAAGGGCAATGCCAAAGAATGTTCAAACTACCACACCATTGCACTCATTTCACATGCTAGCAAAGTTATGCTCAAAATCCTACAAGCTAGGCTCCAGCAGTATGTGGACCGAGAAGATGGAGGGGATGCAGTGGATGTGGTATACCTGGATTTCAGCAAGGCCTTTGACAAAGTGCCCCATGATCTCCTGGTGGAGAAACTGAGGAGTTTTGGGATACACCAAAGGACTCTCCGGTGGATTAGGGCATGGTTGACTGACCGAAAGCAAAAGGTAACCATTAGTGGGGAATCATCAGGATGGTGGCCAGTGACAAGCGGGGTCCCCCAGGGCTCTGTCCTGGGGCCGATCTTGTTTAATCTTTTCATTAATGACATGGAAGAAGGGGTGAACAGTCTGCTGATCAAATTTGCAGACGACACTAAAACTGGAGCAGTGGCCACAACTGAGGAGCAGGTACTCCAGATCCAAAAAGATCTGCACAGACTATGGAAGTGGGCAGGAGACAACAGGATGGCGTTCAATGTGGATAAGTGCAAGGTCTTGCACTTGGGCATAGGAATAGGTGTCAAAAGTACAGGTTAGGTGATAAGTGGCTGGAGAGCAGCACTTGTGAAAGGGACCTCGGGGTACTGGTTGACTGCAGGCTAAACATGAGTCAGCAGTGTGATGTGGTGGTCAAGAGGGCAAACACCACCCTTGGTTGCATAGCTAGAAGTGTGGCCTCTAGATCAAGAGAGGTATTACTACCACTCTACACAACTCTGGTGCACCCGCAACTGGAGTATTGTGTTCCGTTTTGGGCCCCTCATTACAGAAAGGATATAGCCAGGTTGGAGTCAGTGCAGCATAGGGCCACAAGGTTGGTGGCCGGTTTGCAGGGGATGCCGTATGAGGCGAGACTGAGGGAACTGGGTCTCTTCAGCCTGGAGAAGAGGAGAGTCAGAGGGGATATGTTGGCGACATACAGGTACGTGAGGGGATGTCACATGGAGATGGGCAGAAACCTGTTCTCCCCTGCAGAGGAAGGCAGAACACGCTCCAACGGAGCAAAGCTCAGGGAGCCAAGGTTTCGTTTGGATGCCAGGAAGCACTTCCTGACAGTCAGGACCCCGAGGGTGTGGAATGGGCTTCCACGAGAGGTTGTTGAGGCCCCATCGGTGTGGGTGTTCAAGGATAGGCTGGACGTCCACATGGTGGGCATGTCGTGAGCGGAGCTGGCTGGTGCCGGAGGTCAGACTAGATGGCCCGGGAGGCCCCTTCTGACTCGCTCTGTTTTCTATGTTTTCTATGTTTAACTACCAGAAGTACAGGCAGGATTTTGAAGAGGGAGAGGAACTAAAGATCTAATTGCCAACATACGCTGGATCATGGAAAAAGCTAGGGAGTTCCAGAAAAACATCTACTTCTGCTTCATTGACTATGCTAAAGCCTTTGATTGTGTGGATCACAACAAATTGTGACAAGTTCTTCAAGAGATGGGAGTACCAGACCATCTTATTTGTCTCTTGAGAAACGTATATGCGGGTCAAGAAGCAACAGTGAGAACTGGACACGGAACCACTGATTGATTCAAAATTGAGAAAGGAGTTTGGCAAGGCTGTATACTGTCTCCCTATTTAACTTATATGCAGAACACATCATGAGAAAGGTGGGTCTAGATGAATCACTAGTTGGAATTAAGATTGCTGGGAGAAATATCAACAACCTCAGATATGCAGATGATACCACTATGGTTTCCCCAGTTGCAATGTATGGCTGTGAAAGCTGGAGGATAAGGAAGGCTGAGCGCCGAAGAATTGAGCCCTTTGAATTGTGGTGCTGGAGGAGACTCCTGTGAGTCCCTTGGACAGCAAGGTGATCAAACCGGTCAGTCCTAGAGGAGATGAACCCTGACTGCTCTTCAGAAGGCCAGATCCTGAAGATGAAACTCAAATACTTTGGCCACCTAATGAGAAGGAAGGACTCCCTGGAGAAGAGTCTAATTCTGGGAACAATAGATGGCAAAAGAAGAAGGGGACGGCAGAGGATGAGGTGGCTAGATGGAGGCACTGAAGCAGTTGGTGTGAGCTTGAGTGGACTCCGGGGGACGGTGGAGGACAGGAAGGCCTGGAGGAATGTTGTCCATGGGGTCGTGATGGGTCGGACACAACTTCATGACTAACAACAACAACAAGAACACCACTTCTGCATGTTCCTGATTTTAAAAAATACACAGGATCTACAAGTCCTAATATTGGACAATTGACTGTACAGGTATTTTATTAATATTTTTGCTGTGAGAGTAGCCATATTCCTCTGGTGTGGCAGAAAGAGGTAAGGTCTTCACATTTAAATAACTGTGGCAGAATATTATATGTCCCTCATCAGAAAGAAAAGAAATCCAGCTGATTAGTTCAGTGGAAGAAGGGGTCCAAAATGTATCAGAGTTGTAAAACATATACAAGAAGGGGGTTGGAAAAGCCAACTTTATTGTTCTCAAAAAGTTTTTTTTTAATTAAAGCACATATTTTTGATTGACCTGCCATGCTGCACAATGTCCTGAAGTTTTCATTTGGACGTTTAGCCAACAACCTACTCTACTGAACTACACTGGAAGAAAAGAAGAACTCAAAGAAAGCAGATTTGGGTTTTTATCTCTGTGCTGAAATTGCAGCACCATTCATTGACCTTAAGAAAAGCAGTCTGTAGATGAATTCTGATGAACGTGTCAGTCCTAATTCCAGTAGGCTGCTCCCAAAGATGTGGTGTTGGCAGACCAGGACATGTGGCAACCCTGTGGGCAGTGGCTCTTCAGTTCACTGCACAAGCCTTGTAAGGGACAAGAGCTTTGGGCTTTGTCGACAAAGGGTAACACTGTAGAAAACTTTTTAGTGGTGACCAGGTTCTGTGTTTGGCTGCTCCCAAGAACCGTACCGTGGTTGTTCAGTTCTTTCACAGCCTTCCTGTGTAGACAAAACGTTGTCAATCAGTCAGGACAGAACACATAAGCAAACAAAAAAGGTGTCCTTTGAATCTAAATTGAGTAAGAGAGCGTACAAATGATTACGGATAGAACAAGAAACCAAATGAGCTTGTAAAAGGAATTATTGCATTACAGTATAGGTATAATGTAGCTCAGCAGCTAACAAGTCAAAATAACCTTTGCAGAAGGTCTGAGGTAATTGCTGTGCTAAGGATACAATTATTGTGTGATTAGACATACATGGTGGAATCACCTACCCTGTCTTAGTTCTCTGTATTGCTTTCAGTAGGTTAAAAGACATGATTTGGATCCCAGAATAAAGTAATTGCTTGATTTGGGGCAATTCTCCCCTCCCCCAACAGTCCATCATGCCTTTTCCCTTAACCTTTACAAAGGATTTTGCAGGGTTCAGGAGACTTTGGGGAGAAAAGGGGAACAGGAAATGTTCCTGTCAGGAAATTCCCTCAAGTTAACACATCTTGGGTGCCAAGTTCTCTCCCGGTTTCTACAAACTTAAAGTTATAAAGTATCTCTTGCAAATAATATTACAGAACAGAACCAAATGATTTAATTCATTGCTGTTCCTCCTGGAACACTATCGCTTACTTTCTGCACAGAGAATTGCAATTGCTTATAATAGCTGGTGTGGAATGCCCTGCAGATGAAATCCGTATCTGAACTGCCACTAATTAAGAAAATGTGAAGTCAGCCTGTGAAGTCAGTTCCTATGGCTTCTGTTTGAAATGGAAATTGAATGATGTCAAGGAGGAAAAATACTTTGTGAAAATTAGTTTACAATAGTTCTCAACAGCAAATGGGAGCAGGGGGAAGGATTTCCAAGAATTAACTTGGAAAAAAGGAGGAACATGCCTGTTCTTGTAAACTATAAGAAATACTCCGTTCCATTGCAAGTGATGTGAAGAGCATTGTTTGGGGGAAAAACGTTAAAAGTTGCCTCTTTTTTGAGAAACGCTTTCATGAGCACCTGACATTTTTGATAGAATTCCATTTGGAAGAACCTTTGGTAGCAATTCTACATGGAAGGTACCAGGGAGGGATACAGCGAGTAGGGGAGTCAAGGCATTTAATGCGGTTTAATCCAGGACTGCACAATTCAACTCCTGCTCATGCATCGAGGCATCCTCTTGTCCCCCCCATCCCCTGCAGTCCCCTGCACATTCCAGTCCTCTGGAGCAGGTTCGGGGACTACAGAGCAGAGGGGAAATCTCTTCTGCCTCTGGCTTCCATTCTATCAGGCAAACACCAGAATATCCAATTCAGAGGTTCTGCTTGCGCACAGGACTCAGCCATCATTTACAGCTATTATGACTCACAAAGTATTTGAGTTACTTTCAAACCCCTGAGGGGGAATAGTCGCTGGCATGCCCAGTGTGGCTAATCTCCATCTAAATTAGGAATTTCTGTGGGCAGGTTTTCTCATGTGTGGATGAACCCATCCTGTCATGGATCTAGAACAATTATGGTGGGGTGTGAACAAACATCTGGTGAGATTAAGGCAGTAAAGCAAGCAACTCTTGTCCTAGCAATCCTTCCACTGTTTCAAGAGCTAAGCACCGAGGGGCTGGAGAAAACCTTTCCCCTGTAGTGTGCTACAGTTTATTAGGGTCTCGCCAGGTTTAGCTGTGTGTGTGCATGTTCACAGTTTTGATAGTTGTATTTTTGCTAATGAAATCAAAACAATAGGCTTGCCCTTACTTTTCAGATCCATGAGAATCACAATTTAACTCTGGAACTGTTATATGTGTTAGTCACACCATTGGATCTCTGGCCCGTTTAGCTGCTGGTAATGGGTGACCTTTCTGTTTAAACTGGCTGCTGCTGTTCAGCAGGCTGGTGGAATTTGCAAGTCTCCAGAGGAGACCCATCCAGATGTCAGGCAACTTTGCAAGCTGAGCGTGCCAGCAAGGCTCCTGTGGAGACCACTATATTGTACTAAACATGTCGGATATGGTACCAGTTTGATAGCAGCACAGCGAATTTCTTACAATGTACTTGCTTTGAATTAACTCAGCATAGATTTTGCTGTATAGTTTGTCAGTCTTCTTCTGTAGGAAAGTTTACACAGTAGCATGACCATATGCCTTGCAAAACCAGAAGGAAAACCTCTGAGGAATTTAAGTTAGCATCCACTGCTGGAAAATTAATGACCCCATGAGGAAGTGGATTGAGTCCTTGCAGTACACGATGATTGCTACGCTGCAGTATAAAACTTAACATTTATAGCAGCTCTAGACTTCAGCCTGTTTCAGAATTTGACCCAGGTCCAATGGGTGAAAAGTATCCCAGTATCCCAGCCTAAGTATCCCTTAATGTTTACCTTTTCCAAGTTTGTTTGGTTTTAACCACACACACACACACACACACACACACACACTTTGGCCTTTGCTTTGTTGTGGCTTGGGAAAAGCTAGCATTGTTTTAATCTGTTTTATCTACATTTTCTACAATGTTATTTTTATGTTCTTAGATACATATTCTCATTTTGTTGAATTATTACTATTAGTATATTACATTGATATCTCACCTACTCAAGGCAGAGTACATAGCCTCATTTTGTTCTCACAACCACTCTAGGCTGAGTCTAAGTGACTAGACCAAAGTCACTGAGCTTGGTGACCAAGTAGGAACCTGAATCTGCAAGGTCCTCAGTCACACTGGCTCTCAGCTGAATGCTTTATTCTTAGTCTTAGTCTTGAATGCCTTATGCAAGGGAAAGGTGCATAAAACAATAAATAAACAACTAAAAACACAGTAGAGTAGTTCTCATCACTACCTCCACACCCAAATGCTGGCAAAATAACAAACCCAGACTTCTTTTTCTTTATACTGGCTTCCAGTGTGCTTTGGATATGATTCAAAGTGCTAATTTTAATCTATAGGAACTTGAATGGCTTGGGACCAACTTATCCAAAATCTTGTAGGGTCAGTGGCCATGTGGCCTACTATACACCGAACTCTACACCGAACAATCTTCTACTTGGAAATAGCTCAGTCCGAGTCTGGTGTAAAGATAACAAAGTACAGGAATGGGAAGCCTTGAAGTGAACCACCAACAGTTTGCTGCTAGACTGCACACGCACACAAATCTCCTGACCACAGTTGTCCTCACTGTGGTGAGATGCATTGTATTTCTATTTAATTGTACTATTATTTTTTTCAAAACTTGCCCCTATATGTATCAGCACATGCATTTTTCTAGAAATCAATGACTTCTTTTATCGTTAATAAACTGTTCTTGCATGGTCCTGGTTAGTTTGGCCTCAGATTTCTTTCTGGTCCAGGTCCTGCTACAAGAAGTGGTCTATATACGTATAGTATATGTGAGAAGGGCAGGTGCCCCACTCCTTCTAGTTCCTCTAGCCCCCTCTCCAGAAAATTACTTTAAATTATACACAACCCCCACTCTTTCCTCCTTATTTGAAAGACCACTGCTTTCCTTTATGCTCCTGTTCATGCACTTCAGTTATTAGAGGAGGTTATTCTGTAGTTCTGCAGGCTCCCTGGATTCAGTTGGTGGTCACATTTAAAAAAAGTCATTTTGTCTGTTTTTGCCCCTGCCCTCTTGAATACTCTACCTCTGGAATTAAGGCATGTACCAACACTTGTGAGCATTAGGCGCCTGCTGAAAATGTTTCTTTCCACTCATGTTTTTCCAGATTAGTCGTTGATCAGTTATGCTGCCAGTTAATCTTTTGGATATGTATATGTAGACATTATTATTTTACTGTTTTTGTATTGTAACTGATTTTGGGTTTCACTGTGGTCTCGTACACTGCTTTGGTAAATTCCATTGTCATGCAGTATATAATATTCTTACATTCATTATTAACTACTTTTCTTGGTTAGATCCTCTTCTCTTACCCTTCACTACTGGCTGAGTTATAGACTGAGTATGCAAGGTAGCCAGTACAATCAGCAGAGAAGATGGGGCATCTGTGAAAAACCATCTCCCTGTGCCCCTGACTGGGAATGACTGGGTCTCCTGTACTACACCCAATGTTTCCTCTGGGGAATTGGGTGTCTCTTAGGAAGCCCTATAACAATACACTGAGTATTTGCGGTTTGGTTTAAAAAAAATCCTTTGCTTGCTCAGACTAGCAGTAGTTGGCTCCTCTTACTTTGCCCTTGTGAGGCAGCCTTATTCTTGAAGTGAGGGCAGGTAGAGAATATGTGTTATAGACTGATTTAAGAGCCCTCAACCTCCTTCTGTTACATGGGTGAGCAAAGCACACAGCAAAGAGAAAAGGGTTTTGGTTTTTTTTTTTTAAAACGGGCATACATGTGTGTATATTAGTTTCTCATTTTCTTTTTCCAACTTTAGTTTCCTCAGTTTTCCTTATCTGTACAATGGGTTTGTTGCTGGGTTTTGGAACAAAAATATGGGTCCAGAGGAGGGCTTTTGAAATGTTTATATTCTATCACCCCTGCTTTATACTCATGAAGTTAGTCACTTGCCCAGTGTTACCTTTTGTGCAATGGAGATTGTTCCTGGAAAGAAAACATGTGGGTCTAAAGGAGTAATTTTGGATTGCTTTCCCCACCCTCTGCTTTGCATTCATGATCTTAATATCACTTTCCTCAGTCTCTCCTTTCTGTGCCATGAATTGCTGGCTGCTGTGGATTTAAAAGACTGACTTTTTGTTACGCTGTGCTGGTTTAATCCCTGCTGTATGATGATGATTTAATCCTTTGCAGGCATGATCTGTTTCCCCTTTCGCATTGGGTTGATGCTGGGCCCAGAAGATTGCTTTTCTGTGGCACTGTCTGTTTATGGTACCCCAGTCATCCACCTCAGCCAACCCAGTAGGCTCCAGCCAACATTGCCCACCACCCACTGGAATGAGGTGAGCGATGAATGGGCCTTTCCTCTTCCTAGATAGTATCTTTGGAATTCCCTCCTGGTGCTACTTGTGTTGTCTTTTTGGTGCCAAGCTCTTTTTTATTTGTGCAGGCCTGTTAATCTGTCTTCCATATTTGTGATTTCATGCTGGCATCTCATTTGCCTTTCTGCTGAGTCTTGCACTGAGATTACTGTTGGTTGTTTTAATTGTACATTTTACTACTTACTATAAGCGCCTCTGAAACATCAGCTGAGACCCATAAATTCTTAAAGCAAGCTTGTGCCAGTTAGACTACAATAACTTTGAGTTTCTCTATTAGTTGTTTCACTTTGGTTCAGACTTTGCTGAACGTGGATTCACAAGCGTTTTTCATTCCCTTAGGTATCCATAACTGAAGTTGTTGGTATGAAATATAAGACTGATATTTGGGGACATGAGAAAAAGTAATGTACCCACTTCTTGCATCCTTAGTTTCAGATGAGGGAAACTCAGAATACTGAACATGCTATATTACCTTATTCATAACTGTGTGTTGCAAAAACATGGTTGTATTCCTTCACTACAATTCACATTGAATTTCTGACTAGTAATCTGATATATTTAGAAGGATTTTGGTCATCCAAAGAAATACACATCTTATCAAAATAGATGTCATGGTACATTCTAGATATGAACATTGCTCAGTGACAAGTGAATAGTATGTCATTGAATTCTCTCTGAATTGTGTATTACCATAAGAACAGGTTGCTCAGAGTTGCCTTTGACTTTGAACATGAGCCACAATGTAAGATGCAATATTGAAAGATGATCACATAAACCTATATTTAAATATTTTCACAAATGGGTATCGAGTTATCTTTCCTCATATAGGTTAAGGGTCATTATTCATAAGCTTTTGCATGTCAGCCATGATAACTAGAAAATATCAAAGTTCACTTTGTTAAGTGAACAAATACCTACTGAAGCAGAATAGAATGGATTTCATGCACATATCTGGGTTTTCCCCTAGAGCCACAGCTTTGCATGGTTCTTCACTAAAGTTGATAGCATTATGTAAAAGCTCCACCATCCTGGCACATTTTTAAGCACGTCTTGCAAATGACCACTTTATTTTTTTGAATCACCTTCAGTGGTTGGGCTTGCGCATCACAAGAAGCCATGGTGATTTTTTTACCATTGTTGTTCTGTTGTAGCATTGAAACCCACCTGTAGTGTTCCAGTGTGGTGCATTTGTTTTCCCAAAAACATACCAAGATTCAACAGTTCGTTGCAAAGTTTCTACACTTCATCACAACTTCTTGTAACAGTTGGACTCAGAAGTTCCATTTTACAGTTGGTGTTGAGGAAACACCATAGAGTCCTGTGGAAAGAACCGCAATGGAAAGAGCTACTTTAGTCATCCAATCTCTACTGCAGCTCCCTAGCGGCACACATATTCCTCCATTTGTTACTATTGGATGAGCAATTTGCCTGCCATTCTGTTTACTCTTTGAAACTGGGAGAAAGAGAGTGAACACAGAAGGAGAAGCGGGGATTCTGGAAAAGAGTTCATTTTTATTTTAATGTATAAAAAAACCCCTTGGGGGCCTGAATGTCTCGAAAGCTTTGCAGAGATGCAGATACACTTGGGAGGGAAATAAAGGAGAACCTGCCTTAAAGCTTAGTGGACCAATCAGGAAGATGCAGTTGAGGTCTATAGGAAACAACGCAGTACAGAAGGGGATTTTACTCACAGGGGTTGCTGGGATATATGGTGTGAGTGGGACAGGGCAGGGAGATGGAAACTGTGCTGCTGTGGGAACCATGTGATTGCTTGACTGGTAGGCTGAGGCAGACATCTCTGCCCTGCAAAGCACACTGTTACTTGCCATGATGTGGTGATGTCACTGCATGGCTTCACACAACACAAGAACCAGTTAGTGGCATAGTGCCGTGACATCCCTGACTGGTCAGGATCACCCCCGTGGTTACCTGAGCATAAAGGAAAAAGCAGTAGCTAGAGGGAAGCTGCTGAAACAGCCACTTTATCCAAGGGAATTATTGGTGCTAAATAGGGTTTGTTTTGTTGTTGTTGCTTTTTTAACTTCTGTATTTTCCAGTTTGTGGGGAGGAGAGATCTTTAGCTATTGGGAGTATAAATATAAGTAATGATACTAAATAAGTATAAGTAATAATACTGAAACTGCTAGTTTCTGTCTACAGTCAACATTATATTTATCATTGCTTTAGTTTCCCACTCAGGATGCAGCTGAGTAAGGGATTGCACGTGGGGGCAAAAGATCCTTAATTCATGCTGTCTGACCCCATGTTAGGATTGTGATGGAATGACTTCCCCAGGAAAGCTAGCTTGGTGCCTTCACTATGGTCTTCTCAGCACCAGGTGAAGATCTATTTTATTTTCCTCAAGGTTTTTATCCCTTCAGTTTCTGTTAGTGCATGTTTGGATCTTTGTATTGCTGCTGAATTTTATCTTGGTTTCTGGTTTGGTTTTGTTTTATGTGTGTTTTTCTATTAAGGTTTTCTGTGTTATTGTATTTTCTGGTTCAAGTTTTCTGTTATGAACTACCCAGAGATCACTGACTGATGATGGGTGGCATATAAATATAATAGATTAATAAATAAATAGATGAATCAAACCACTTGATGAAAATGCCAACTCACTATGTGGCTGGTATGAAAAAACAAACTCCATGCTGGACATAATTAGGAACAGAATCAACAGTAAAACTGCCAGTATTGCATTGCCCTTATACAAATCTGTGATGTGACCACACTGGAAATACTGTACTTAAAGAAGGATATTATAGAGTTGGAAATGGTGAAGAAAAAGGGAGTTAAAATAATCATGAGGCTGGAGCAACTCCTCTATGAAAAAGCGGTTTTTGTGTTTGGTTTCTTTTAACTTAGAAGAGACAATTAAGGGGAGGCTTGATTGAGCTATAGAAAGGTATGTGTAGTATAGAGCAGAGGGATTTAGAAGGTATATTTCCAGATGTTTTGGACTTCAGCTTTCAGCATTCCTGCCCACTGCAAGGGGCTTGTAGGAGCTGAAGTTTCAGATGTCTGGAAATCAACCTTCTTTCCATCTCTAATGTAGAGAAAGAGGACAAAGAGAAGTTGTTGTCATTTTTTTTCTTTTTTCCTTTTTTGCTTGTTTTTGTAGTTTTCCCATTCTCATGTTACAAGAATCCAGGATCACCCAATGAAACTGAATGGTGGAAGACTCAGGAAATATTTCTTCACATAGTTAAATATGGGATTCACTATCACCGGATGTAGTGATGGCCACCAACCTGGACAACTTTAAAAGGAGATTAGATAAATTCAAGGCAGATATGGATGATGATGGCTATATGCTACCTCCAATTTCAAGGGTAGTCTTTGTATAACAGTTGTTGGGGAAGATGAGCAGGAAGGTGCTTGCACTCAGGTTCTGCTTGTGGACTTCCCACAAGTAGGACATCTGGTTGGCCAGTGTGTGAACACAGTGCTGAACTAAACAGGTTTTTGCGCTGATCCAACACAGCTATTCTTACCTTCTGTGTTTGTGTCATTTATTTATTTAGCATGATTTAAAGCACCCTGCATTATTTTTAATGACACCAAGAAATGCAATACTTGCTCTTTAACAGGAAAGAGTTGCTGGAGGGGTCTGCAGCTGATGGTAAAGAAAGAAGGATGTGGGATGGATGACCTTTTTTTTTTTTTTTTTTTTGCTTGCCATTTTTCTCTCAGAAATCACAACCTCCATGTTGCCCCCTAGATTGTCTTTCCTGTGGGGAGAAAAACAGCTTAAATCCTATGCTGGAAGATGTAGGCTAAGTGTCTGTCCAATGTTTCTGTTTAAATTCGTATAGGATTGTGCAGTAACAGTTTTGAGATAGAAACAGCTGGCAGGGAAAGAGTTAAGCTTCTTGAATTTACTTCCAAGTGGTTGCTTTTCATTTGTCAATAACAATAATAGCAATAGCAATAACCACCTTGTGAATCTTGTGAAAATCATGCAAACCAGACTAGGCTTTAAGTGTGCATTTGAAATGATTATGCCACTAATGGGGCTGCTTTTCAAAATGAGATCTCTTATGAAAAGAAGGTAACATTATGTTAGTATTAATTTATTTAAAGATCTTTGAACAGCTTTAATACATGTCTGCAACTATTTACTTGTGTTGTCTAATGGCACCGATTTAAAAAATGACATTGAAATGCTGCCCAAAGTTTTAGGCTTTGTAAATATTTATTCATAATTGCAGAAACCTTATGCTGTTAAGTCTTTGTATTTCCTTTAGAGCAATAGTGTTGGGATTAAATTAATGGAATGGCACACAAAAGGGCATTAAATGTGATGGCATTCATTATAAATGTTAAGTAGAAGGACTAGAATAGCAACTGTCAATCTTTATTCAGAATTACAGGACCATTTAAAAATGCTTTTAACCAAGAAAGAAGGGAGGAAAGAAGTAATTTCTGATTAGATAGATATTTATAGCTAGTAGCTATGACTCAAAACATTATATGTGCATATAGCCCAAAAAGAAAATTTCTTCCTTTGATGGATTAGTACATGTAAAATCAGTTCATACACACTAGAAGCAAGGGGTGAGTTGTCTTTGTTAGAAGATAAATGCTTGCCTCTTATTTAGAGTTGTTTCATGTTGTCACTCAAAAAGTTTCCCGAATTACATCAAAGCAACTTTGTTGAAGTTCGAGTTTCCTAAATATGAAGTCAGTTATTCATGCTTTCTTGTATGCCCAAACCTATCCCAAAAGAATGAAGTAAATAATTGGTCAAAAGTAAATAATTAGTATCAATGGTAAAAACTGCAAGTAGTCTTGCCCAAACACTTTTTGTCACTCTTGTGGTTTCACAGGTTGAAATCTTAAAGAATATAGCTATTTGTGTATCCTTAAGAGTAACATGACTTTGTATCCTTAAGAGTAACTATTTGTTTTTCTTTTCCAAAAAATCAATATTTGATGGGATACTCAGCTATTAAATCCAGCATCCTGTCAAAAGATGAAAATCTCTTTTACACATTCTGTACAGGCATCCATGCAGAATGCATGGTTGTATACCTACAACTGTGCCTTCACCACATGTCTAAGTCCTTTCACAGTGTCCTCAACTTCTCAATTTATTCCAGTGACTGAAACTGGAAAGAAATAAGCATTTGCTTTAGTAGTCCCTTTAGCTTACCGCTTCAAAGAGAACCAACATGGGGAAGTCCTAAAAGTTTGATGCACCACAGTGCTGTTGCGTGATGTAACTGGCCTTGCTCTAAAATGAACCCCTCTGAAAATTAATTCACGTCTCCTTAATAGATTGTGAAGCTAAACTAACCAAGAATTTTTCTACAAATGATCATGGGAGGCTGACTATAATTTGGGCATTCTTGAGCTGCCCATGAACTGCAATTTCAGCCTTTAATTTGACATAATAAACCCAATTTTAGTTGACATAAAACATGTATTAGTTTCCAACTGAAGGAAAACAGCAGGAGTGTTGGCTGGTACAAAAAGGAGTGATCTATGGAATTTATTTTGAATTGCTTTGATTCCTGACAAGGAAAAACAGCCCAACATATGACAATTGGATGAGACATATACGCTTCAAAGACTCTTTGAGCTGCATGTCACATTTCCCCCACTTACTTTTGCGGGGTGGGTGGACAATTGGCTTAAAATGGATCATTCTTGAACCTAATACAGTTTTTCTGTGTCTTCTGATTTCTCTTGAGGGTCTAAATTAAAAGAAGTCTGCTTGATAAATTGAAAGGCCGTCTAGCATCCAGTTGTATCATGGGAGTTTATGCTTGAAGACCATTTTAGTATAATTAATGCAAAGATGTTCTGCCAAGCAGTAATCACCATTTTCTTTTCAGCAACTGTCTTGACCTGAGTTAATTTTGTGCCAAAAGGATCATGTTGCTTCTTTAAAGATAATTTAAGGATAAATTAAGATAATTTATTATCATTGACTTTAACTGGAAAGAAACAGTTACCCTTCAATGCAGGAAGAAGCCGTTGTTGTAAAACCTACCCTTTTTAGTTGCCCTTTAAGACGTCTACAAAATTTCACATTTGTATTCAACAGCAATATGTGCTTTCTTTCTTAATTCCAAATGCAATTTTTGCTATGGTCCTGCAAATCAACTTTTATAAAAATAGCAGTTATGTTTACAGTGGGCCTGTGACCCACTTTATTGAAGGCATTCTTTATTTGAAGGGCTGCCCAATATATGAAGGGCTGTTCAGATCAAGACCAGTTTGGAAATATGGAAGAGGAAGAGGCCTTGAAGTTGTGCACGGCTTGCACCTGAACAGGAAACTGAGCAGACACACAGATCACCTGGCTATATTCTTCCCCACTATGGAAATGCACTGTGTTTCTACTTAGCTATAGTAATTATTCCCAAATTGGCACCTGTACATATAAATATGCATATTTTATGCACAACCAGGCTCTCTTTCATTCTCCTTCTTTGGTGATCCATTTTCTCTTTCTCGGTGATGTGTAGGGCAGCATCCCACTTAGGGTTAGAGGGGCAGAAAACGGGCTAAAATTATTGGTTGCGCCCTTGAATTAATTTGGTCATTACAGCTTCATCCTACCAAAAAGAAAAGAAAGGCCTGCAGCCTTGGAGAAGTCAGAAACTCTCACTCTAGCCACGTACTTTTCATTATAAAATAATCTCAAAACAAACCGGCACAGCAAAATCATACAAATATTAACTGGTAAAATGATACAGCAGGGGAGAACTGTAGCACAAATAATGGTTTCTAAGATGCAGCAAAACAAATTCAGTTTAAAGTCTGGGTGAGCAAATAGGTCTTTAGCTGGCACCAAAATCTGATAGGATTTGGCATTGCTATAGATGAGCAGGAAGAGAGTTTGACAATCTGGAGTGCCTGCATCAAGAGCGCCCTCTCCGGTTGGTGTGTATTGCTCCCCAAGCGAATGTGACTCTGCCACATTCCCTCTAGAGCTTGGTATCTGGCCAGGTATGTAAGGGGGGCACGATATGGTATGCTTCACTGCCAAAAGCACCCAAGAAAGCTAATGATGTTTCAAACCAACCATGTTGTTAGGGTTCTTTATGACTAAAAAGCTATTCCGAGTTTGTATAAGGTAGGCTGAGTTGCAAATGCAATAAGCACAGATAAGTTTCCAGCTTCTTAAGAATCTGCTGTGCATCCTCGCTCACTTTCCTTTTCTTCTTGCAAAGGTCAAAATGTGGTTGGGCATTTGTAGTGCCCTTGTTGACCTTAGTCGGTAGCTTGGCATGGTTTATGGTCAATATGTAGTCACTTTAATAATAATAATTCCAGAAAGCAAGTCAAAATCCATTTTGTTTAATTAATGATTTCCACTGCACTCAAAAGTAAAATCAATGTTGCTGTTTTCCCTCATATAAGGGTTTCAGTAGTATTATGATTTGGCTGTAGAATCCATTATGTGGTTTCAGTTTCAAAGATAATTCTTCATACAAAGAATCATTTAATTAAATTACTTTAAAATATATGTAGTAAAGTGTTTAAAATTACAAACACTTATTTCAAACATTATTTGAAAAGCTGGATGCCCTTAAGTGCAATGGCTGTTCAGAATAAATCACATAGTGAAGTTAATAATGGATGTCATTAATTATTATACAGTAGTTTATGGGTAAATAACTGTTAAATGTGAAGCCTGCTTGTGTGAGTTTCAAGATCAGAGTAAAGGTTGTGTAATATTGCAAGAAGAACTTCAGAATTGACCTGGGAGATGCTTTCACAGGTGTTTGTACTTTTTGAACTGGCTCCATCCCACAGAAGTCAATGGAGGGTATTCACAAGTGCATAGGTATGTGTTTTTATGTTGAGGAGAGTCTCACCAAACGTGAGACGTTCATGAAAGAAATGTTGCTGCATGTGCTATACAGATCCCCTCACTGATGTCATTATTTGCATTGCAGACATCTTCTGGAACAAGTCCAAGAGATAAACTCATTATATTTTTATTTCCTTGGAATATTTGCTAGCTTCTTGTCACTCTTGTCTTGCTCTCAGAGCAGAGTAAAGAATACATATGGAGACCTGTTCTTGAACAGTGCATGAGTCAATTTCCATGCTGTGCTGTCCACCGTGTGGGACCTACACATGTAGAACCCCACTATTTCTGCTTTCCAATGATTAGCAAACCTCATCATTTGTCTCTGTAAGGTTGGATTTAAGTTGTGAAATGTGATGCATCTGGAGAGAGTAAGTGTTCATGTACGAATACAAAGAACAGCAGCAACATTATTTGTGAATGAACAACCTAGCCTGTTATATGCTGGAGTTTACTCATGCATATTATCTACCGGTGGGAAGAACCCTAGCCTGCTGGCCAGTTGATTTCTACTTGAAGAAGTCCGTAGTTTATGTTGACTGGGAGAGGTTCTGTTTTAAGTGGCAAGTACCCCAAGTCATGCAGCGCCCCAGAGATAAGTACTCTTGAATAGATCCAGTGTTCTTCATGGATGGCATCAGCTTTTCCTGGGATGTACCACAATAGAAAAGGTAAATATAGCCATATTCCAAGCACTGATTTACTGAAGTGTATACAAACGTGAAAACCAAGCAGGAACAAGGAACTTAAAATGCTCAGGCTGATTTAATACTAGCCAAATGGAAATGCTAGGCAGTTTAATAAGTGCAGGAAATGGGAACAGCCTTAACATAAGCATACATGTTTTTTTGCATCTCTGTTATATTTCTTTTTAGAGATGAGTCATTGGTCATCTGTATGCATCCAAAATGTTTTGACTTGGATTCAGCTGTAATATATTACTTCTTTTAAAAACGGGCTTCCGCTTGTACTGTTTACAGCATTTTTATTGGCTTTATTGGTTCCTAAGTTTTGCTCTGCCAGATATAAAATATGTATTGAAATGCTGCTATCTTCTATTTCCCTGTAAACAGTGTATTTTAGAACTGTCAGGCCTAAATATTTATGTTGCTCTCCAAGCTCGTTTATTTAACTTTATGACAGATCCTTGAAGTTTTGGCTAATAAATCAGAAAACCAGTAACTACTTTTGAAAAGTACAAATCTTAGCAATTTAGTAGTGTTATAATTTACCCAGACGTTTGGTTAATTCCAATTGTCTTCCCCAAGTCAACAGTTGCACAGCAGATATATACCTGTCTTTTCAAAGGGATCAAGTAGGGAAAATCTTCACTATCTAAAGTGAACTAATTGTTTAATTAAAGTATTGATCTATTGCATCATTCATTTGGACAAAGTATTGTCTCTGATCCATATGTGTACAAGTATAACCAAAACCTTAGAACTTGATGTTGTTTTTAATAAAATAAAGAAGTACAAATGCTACATGTTTGGCGTGGTAGCTTATTCTAAATGTTGTCATTTAAAATTTGTCTCTTGATGTTTGGATTGGTACACTCAAAGTGTGTACTATAAATTTCATGTCTGTTTAGTTACTGTGGGAATTAAATAAGTGCAGATTTAGACTGGGGATACTTATACTAGTGTTAGTGGTTCTGGAATAGCACTACTAATCATGTTTTGAATGGGCTCTGTGTGTCCTTCCAGAATAATAAATTAGATGTCTAATAACTCCATCTTGCATACCACTGAGAATCAAAAACACTGGCTTATTCCCTTTTAGGAGTGAATACAGGCTTTGATGTAGCATCAGTGATAATTAATTTGTTTACATGCTGCTTTTCTTTTATGACTGGGGGGATGTGATCACCTTTAGTCCAGGAATTGCTTTCCCCATGCTCTACAGATTTTAATAGGCAATATTTTCCATGGTCATGTTAACATTTCTGGTACAATTTTGGAATATTGATGGCACAATAATAGGTACTTGTTGGTGGTGGTGGTGGTGGTGATGATGCTGTATTTGAGGCCTGTGAGCAGTAGATTATAT
Source organism: Varanus komodoensis (assembly GCF_004798865.1). NCBI lineage: Eukaryota > Metazoa > Chordata > Lepidosauria > Squamata > Varanidae > Varanus > Varanus komodoensis. The sequence continues at coordinate 23,659,833 of NW_025336480.1, read as the reverse complement.
ATGTGTCCCTTGTCCAAAATCATGCAAGCTCCTTTGCACTCCAAATCAAGAATCTCCACAGTAAGTGGTGTGTTAATTTATACCTTATATAACTATTAGGATAGGTGTTGTACAATTTTGCCACCCTACTAGATCAACTGCTAAAATAGGAAATACACGATTGCATGGAGTGTGCCGTGTTCAGGGCTTCAGATAGCCAATCCTGCCCCTTCTCAGGATATTCCATTTTCTCCCCCCGTTCTGTTTGCCAGTGTTTTGCCAACAGTCAACATTTTGTGCCTATTAAGAATGACCAGTTTGCATTGGATTAAGTTGGATTCCCTCAGGTTTTTCTTTTCCTAATATTTTTCCATTTCTGCATGCCTTAGGGTTTTCCCTAACCTGTTTCTACCTTCCTCTTGTGCATGGATGATATTTTGGTAACCTTATGAGATTACTTCTGCCTCCACCAGCACAAATCATTGATGGAAAGAAGGGTAAAAGCAAGGTGCAAAACAAGACTGCGATTTACGTGCTGCTTCCTATTGTTCAGTTGCCACTCCTTTCAGAAATCAGAGGTTACTTTTGAGTCCTCAGCAATGATGCATTCATTTCTGGGATGCCTGATTATCTCCTAAAGCATAACTCTGTTTTGCATTGCTCTTAACCAGCAAGTTAGGAAATATAAAATCTACTTTACTTCCCATAATCCAATTTGGGCAGGTGAGGTAGCCTTGCTAAAAAAGAGGGCTCATGGCACCAAGGAGTACATGTGCAAACTCACATGAATGGGTGCACATTCAGAAATAATAATAATTGTTTAAATAGAAGTACAGTGCATTTCACCAGGATGGAGAAGCTTGCCCTGACTGCCCTGCTCATTTCACGGTCTGGGTACTCATGGCTAACAGGCAATTTCAAGGACTGCTCTCCTTTGTGGTTATTTCTCTTGAAACTAAACTTGGACCAAATAGCTCATCGAACAGAGGACTTCTTCAAACAGAGAACTCTCTCCTGCCCGTGCCCAGAAAAAGGACTCTCCTCTGTAAAAGATGCAAAAGAGAGCCATATACTTCAGTGTGCCTGCCTATCCAATTATGCATGACTAACTGTGTGCTAGACGTAGCCACTGGGATCCATTTGGCCACTTCTGTCCTTGAGTCTTTACTCTTTGGAAAGCTTCATTTCTCTAGCAGGTTTGCTGCTCCATCCCATCCCCCTCCTTACCCGAGTTGTCCCCAAGCAGAAATCTTTCATCCAATGAAATGTGTGAAATCCTACTGTTTCATGAGTAATATTCCAGATGAACTCTACAATCCTATTTTATTAAATTTATAATTGGTTTCTCCAATAAATAGTTTTTTTACAAGGACCTTTTTCAAGCATATATCACAAGCACAGTATTATATATAGTGAATTCTTTTAGGCTGTATTTTCTCTTGTCAGCTCGACTTATCAAGTTTGTTTTTATGACTGCATTTCTGACATCTAAAGTTTCCACATGAAAAATACGATAGAAAGCTAGATCCTGTTTAGAAGAACTAAAAAAGAAAAGGTTTTTTCAAAACATGATACTGTAGCCACCTGTTAATTTGCTATCTTTATGAGTTTTTTCTTAAAAATGGTTATTTAATGTGATTGGTTTTAAAAAGATGTTTTAAGTCTTTTTTCTTATATAATTTCTGAATTGTTCATTGTCCAGACCAAGTTTTATTAAATGGATGTGCCTTAAGACATAGTCTTGTATTGTTTAGACATGAGACTCTTACAATTCCCACCATGCTTTAGCATTACAAACCTATTGAGTCTCTCTGGCTTTGGTGAGGTTCTCAGGATCTCGATGCCAAATTCCATGAATTTTTCACTGCAACAGCATCACAGGATACAACTGCACCAGCTCTGGGTGTGTAGCAGGTCTCAGATCTCACCCCTAGTCACTAGTATTCCTGAGGATCAAATGTGCCAGAGACAAATGGTAAGGTCTCCAACAGGCTGGAGGTCAGACATTAAGGGCCAGAGGACTCAAAAGTCTATGATCAGGAGAGTCCAGGCAAGATCATCTGTGCTGTTGCTCTGCCAGGCATATTGGACAGAAGAGAGGATCTTGAAGCAAGAATTATATAGTACCAGCCAGGCCCCTGTTGGTTCCTCATGCCATTCCAGCTCTGGCCACCATATGGGTAACACTGCTGAACAGCAAAGATGAGGCTAATAGTTCTTCTTCCCTGTGCTCCATTTGACCAAAGGTCTCACTAGGGCAACAAGTGGTTCCTACAGGTCCTACCCGCTGCCCACAAGTTGTTCCCTAGCAAGGGATATAAAAAGCCAGACTGCCACCAGTACGGTAACATAGTTGAGGAGTCTGAAGAGTTCCGTAACTCATACGCAAGCTGGCTGGCTCTTCAATAAAGTAGGCATTGCTTAGTGATACTGATTGAGTTACCTAAAGGACCACCTTCTCCCATATATAGGTTTCGGCAAGGGGCGGCATAGAAATGTTATAATAATAATAATAATAATAATATATATATATATATATATATATATATATATATATATATATATAATATACCTACCTGCCCATTAAAATCTGGCCAGGAGGTCCTTCTGAGAGAGCCGTCCCTCAAAGAGGTAAAAAGGATGACGAATAGAAGAAGGGTCTTCTTGGTGACTGCCCCTCATTTATGGAAATCCACTTGGGGCCAACATTGTTTTCATTCCAGCACCAGGCAAAAGTGTTTCTCTTTTCTGAGTATTTTAATAACTGATTTGAATTAGATCTGTTATCCTTCATGGTCATCTTGTTGTCCTGCTTGCCTGAAATAATGTTTAACACTTATGTGATGGGTTTTATACATAATTGGTTTTATAATTGTTTTGGTTTTTAGCATTTTTAATATTGATTATATTGTAAGCTGCCTAGAGAATCCTTATGGACTACTAGACAGCATATAAATAAATAAAACAAGCAAGCAAGCAAGCAGCGTTCAGAGGAATGGAGCAAAATGTGTTTCCTGGAAGACTTCATAGAGCCATATTGACAATGAAATATAGTTAGAGATTCTTTTCTGTTCAGATGAAACAGTGAGTAACCCTTTAATACCATCTTGACTAATATTTGAGAGGGTCACCAAGGGAGAGGTATATGTGTGTGGGGTGAGAGGGGACCGGATCCACAGGTTGCTAGGTCTCCCTTTAAGGTGTCACTGAAGACCTGCTTTCTCCCAGTCTGTCTCATACTGCCTGTTGTTAAACACCTTATCCTGATATTTAACTAGTCCATGCAATTTCCCCAGTGTGCATTCTAAGGTGACACATTTACAGGACAGGACTATACCACAAGAAAAGCTGCACATTTTAATTGTCACTAGATGTGGAAGTAACAATTGCGCTGTCCTGTCCTGTCTGTCAGCTATTTAGTTTTTGCACTCTTAAAAATGACACCTAATTAATTCTACAAGAGGCTTCGCTGTCTGTGCCACTTTTGAACTGTACTAAACAATGAGCTGAAAAAATTTACTTATCATATTTTACTGTCAAAAGCCTTTTAAGCAAGCTCTTCTGTTTGTATTACATCAATGTATCGTGGATGGCTTAGCTCTACTCTTATCATGATGGGTTTTTAAAAAGAGATCATTTGTTTAAAATAGCACATCTAAGATGAAAGGTATTTAATTTTGCAAGATCTGTCATCTTCAGCTTTCCTGAATGCTGGTAATAATTCACATTATTCATTTTTTTAAAGCCATAAGTCAGGACTTTGTTGCCATCATCTCACCCCCATTACTAATCCAGTAAATCTTTCCTGCTGTAAGTGACCTAAGAGGACTGTAATTAATCTGCTTCAGAATATAATAGTAGAATCAGCAAGTAATGGACAATTTCCTTCAAATATTTTAAATAATAGCATCAGGCTTCAAAGTCTCCAGTTTTGCTTTGCAATTAAAAAAAAAAACTATCTTTCATGTAAAAATCATCATTACTTTTGCACTGGAAGCAAGGCGTCCTACCACTGGCATTTAATTTTTCAGCATTTATCACAAAATCCAGCACTGTTATAGAGACTTTTTGTGTTAACAGCCATTGCAACAGAATTACGTTGCTTCAATATATCAACATGTTTGGAAGAAAATGTATGGCACCTCAAGAGATAGATGTTGTGATTTCATAATCCCAAAAAGATGTTAAAATGGCAGAAGTTTGGAATATATAGTACATACAAGAATATTTGGTGCATGAAATCATTCACACAGAAAGGTCTTCAAAAGAAGCTGTGAGAGGAATGTTCAGATTGCTTTGCTCGTTCATTAGCGCTGAGACTTTCTCTATTGCATTTCTGCTTAGCTTTAGCCTTTATTGCCTGTGAAGTCTGGAAAAATGGGACTAATTGAATGAGGGCTCCATTCTCACACCCAGGCTCATGATCGGCAAAATCTCCTCAAGAGAATTTGGAATTGGACTCAGCACTCTCCAAGTTGTTTTCCAAAGATGTCTGTTTTCTGAGCCCAATACAAATTTGGCATGTGCCCAATGATGTCATTAGGGGGAGTCCAAGTTCCCCTGCCCATGACACTCTAAACCAGGGTAGGTAAACTTCTAGTCCCCCCATCCATATATGCCCAGTCGCCCCCTGAGATCGGCGGGAGAGGCCCTTCTCCGGGAGCCCTCCGTGAGAGAAATTAGGAGGGTGGCTACTCGGAGGAGGGCTTTCTCAGCGGTGGCGCCTAAGTTATGGAATGCGCTCCCCAGAGAGGTCCACCTGGCGCCGTCGTTATTTGTTTTTCGGTGCCAGGCGAAGACCTTTTTATTTAAGTAACATTTTAAATGTTAATACTACTGAATTTTATCTGGCCAGGGTGGC
>NW_025336480.1:23551696-23654893 GCF_004798865.1 Varanus komodoensis | reverse complement strand
CAGGAGGGTGGCTACTCGGAGGAGGGCTTTCTCAGCGGTGGCGCCTAAGTTATGGAATGCGCTCCCCAGAGAGGTCCACCTGGCGCCGTCGTTATTTGTTTTTCGGTGCCAGGCGAAGACCTTTTTATTTAAGTAACATTTTAAATGTTAATACTACTGAATTTTATCTGGCCAGGGTGGCTTATTTTATATTGTGTGTATATTGGATTTTAAATTATTATTACTATTCTATATGTATATTTTAATTTATGTGGTTTTATTTATTGTTGTAAGCCGCCCCGAGGCTTCGGCGAATGGGGCGGCATAAAAATGTTTTAATAAATAAATACATAAATAAATAAATATTGTTGGACTGTAACTCCCACGATTCCTTGCTACTGGCTATGCTGGCTTAGGACTGATAGGGGTTGTAGTCCATCAACACCTGGATTCTACAAGTCCTAAAACTTCCCTCATTCCACCTTCCATGTTCCCAAATATAGCTGGGGAGGAAATTGTGATAAGCACCCACCCCCTCAGCATCCAAAATGCTGCAAAGGCAAATGTCGTTTCCCAGGAAGCTTTGGTTTCCCTGGGCCCCTTGTGTTTGTGGTGCTACAGTGCTCTAGGTGCGAGGGAGAGGACAATTTTGCATTGTGACATCCAGAAAAACCCTTCTACTGCCTCCAAATCTGGACTTTGGGGGAAGAGAAGAGGGTGGTGGAACAGGGACAGACTGTCTGTGGCTAGTAAGGTGCCAAAGGGAAAATCTATTTCTGAATTCACTCTGTTATTAAAGCAGAACTGGTAGTACTCTGCTGAGTTTTACCTGATTTCACATAGCTTTGCAAAGGGGTGTGTTGGTAAATGGCAAAAGTGTAGAACACATGAAAATTTGGAGCCACCATTAACCAATGAACCATCAGTGTTTTAGCGTTGATGGTTCCATTGAAGGCCGCTATGGCTGAATGTTTAGACCTGCTTTCTTGAAGGAAACAAAAATGAAAAATGCCCAGTAGCACCACAGTGAAGTGCTTAGTTTCTTCAGTGCGTAAAATAGTCATTTTGCAGGGGATAATAAGTAAAAATATACTTGAATCTGGCCTTCAAAATCCTTTGGTATCAAAAGACAAGGTGGTATGCAATAAGATTATCAAGTCATTTGCTTAATGTAATGCTTTGGTTAATGCAAAGACAAAAATTAATTTCACACATATCAGCAAGTTAACCTATGGAACTCAGTACAACTGAAGGCAATTCTATAACCAGGTTAGGCAAAATCATAAATCAGTAGTTAAATGTTTTGAATTTTTTAGTATTCTTGACATTTGCTCCTCAATGTATTACAATAATAGGTTCCCTCATCCAGAGAAGTTTCAAAATACTCAGTACTTGTACTGGTGGAAATCTCTGAGGCAGAAAATAAAATACTTTAATTGGTTGTTCTTGTGTTAGCATTACTCTTCTGCCCAAATTATTTTCATCTATAGAACTAGAACAAGAAAGCCCAGCCCTCACAGATTTATAATCCCCCCCAATCTCATTATAGAAAATTTTATTAAATGGATGTATAGTATGCTTAAGCTGTGGGATGAAATAGTTTGTTTTGTCAATAGCGCTTTCCCTCTAAACAGGCATATTTAACAGCCGGTAGTTTACCCCTGAGATGTGCTAAGATGTATAAACGATCTGTACTGACTCAATCGTGATTTAAACTTGTGAAAATTCAGTCATATCGTTGATATGGAAGGTTCCCAAAAGTAACATTTGCATTCATATATCTTTTCTATAGACTTTTTTTTATCAACATTTGTGATGTTTGGTTATTGTCAAGCACATTTGCAGTTAATGTGCTTGTCATGTTGACATATGGTGGAGCACACTGCATTTTATCAAACTGCTTGTTAATAAAAGTGTTATAGCAGCCTTCACGTTTGTAAATACTTGCTGAAGCTGTGCAGAAGAGCGATGTGCTAACTCTGTCCTGCCCCAAAGAGTCTGAGATTTCAGCAAATCTCATCTTAAAATGCCATTTATTAAGTTCGTACATCACACGGTCCCCCCACCATGCACCCAGGGCAACATACAAAGATGCAGACACTGACTGGGCAACTTGCACAGCACAACAGCCCTTTATAGGTTGCTACCCTCAATGGGTAACTGTGTCATCAAACCCCAATTGTGGCTCCAGGACGTAAGTGGCAGCACAGAACATCATGGCCAGGGTCAATGGACACGGAAGGAGAATCGACAGATAGGCAGTGGGGATGCACATAATATGGTGCTTGCACCAGCTTGGTGGAAGGAGACCCAAGTCCTTGCACAAAGGTCAGACATGGGAAGGCATGGCAGGGCTGGAGGCGGAAGCACATCAGGAACAGGGAAGGCTCAAAGCCAGGCAGTGGCAGGGCGGGACCAGAGGCAGAAGCGAAGTTAGGAGCAGGCAAGAGTCGAGACACAGGTGAAGACATTGCAGGACAAGGAGCAGACACTGGGTCAGGAACGTGATGCAGCCACCAGAGAGAGTCGTATTGTTATGGCAAAACTGAGCAGGAAAAGGAAACTTTTTAGAGAGCATCTCAGCTGGTCTGTCTCCTTGGACTGAGGAGAATCCTTCAGCCACTCCCATGTTCCAAGTTCAGCCTGCAAATGTGTGCATTATAGAGCAGCCCCTTCCTAAGCGGGCTTCCTCCTTCTTGGGGAACTGCAGCACTTTGCAGGCCATGCATATCCTGAAATCCAGACTAATTTCCCCAGGGTGGCCTCTTCATGGGCAGCAAGCTGCCTCAACAACCCATGAGCTATTGTAGGGGCCATTGCATTCACAATGGCCATTCAAAATGGGTTCTTGAACACAGATGTTGTTGAATCCAGGCAGCTGCCCCCACTGTAATTATGTGGAACTGGCAACAGAGCTGCTAGGCAAGAGAGGCAAAATCTGCTTGCCAAGCCGCTTCTGGATGACCACCAATGCCAGACCCCCTGCAAGTGCCCAAGAAGCTCTCGGGGTTGTTGTCCCCCACAGCTCCCTTTTGAGATCATAGCTGTTTCAGGCGATTCATGGCTTTTTGCCTCCTCTCCCTTTCTTTGGAGATTGTAAAATTCCCATTTGGACAGCCTCTTCAAAATGTCCGAGTGGCGCTTTATAGGGTCTGTCAATAGTTAGTGGAACTTTTTAAATATTTTTTTAAGGCACCATTGCAAAACTTTGGGGATTTGAAGCTTTGGCTGGGACAATGTCTGGGGGGGGGGGGGATGCACACTGCCAAGGTATCGCAGGTCCCAGTCATGGATATTGCCCAGAAGGGGCTCCAAATTGTTTTCCCCTTTTCATTCCTTTTGCAAGCTGTCAAAATGTGACCTGTCAGGTGAAACCAAAAGCACTAGGGATCTTTGCATGTGAAAGGGGGATGTTCTGGAATTTATACATCCCTCATAGCAAAATCTTCATCTTCTCTCTCTCCTGTGTACATTTTGAACTTTTCTTTGAGCCACTAGGGAGTATATTCCCCACTCTTCTAGAAATTTGACAGCTAACTGTCAAAACTCCGGGTCTCTTTAAAAGGAGGATGTTTGACAGAGCAATGAGTGCCCCTCTTTTTAAAGTGGGACTTATGACTGTGTATGTCCCAGTTTAAAAAAGCCATTGCCCAGTCAAAACGTTCTGCTTGAGCTTTCAAGCTGGTTTTCCAAACCAAACAAAAAACAAGGGAGGGGGTGGCAGAAAGCAGCAGTGAGCCTGAAACAGCTTGCAGTCATGATGGGAAGTGAGGCAGACAGCTCAGTGCTCCTGTGGTGTCCCCTGTGATAATGCGCAGGAAGACCACAGGGAGGGACAGGGACAGCAAGGCATGGGGAGCCCGATTGTCTCTCAGACTCACCATGAATTATTTTGCCAACATGCAACCCACTGTGGTTCATTCCCAGGGTGGGGTACTGTAACAGACAAATGCATCCAGGATAAATACCACCCAGGAATCACGGAAGATGTTTTTGCTTTATCAACACTAACTGATGCTCTGGAAGTAACAGTTTGGTTTTCATCCCGTTGTTGTGGAAACCCTCTGCAGCATGCTGGCTTGTTCCCCACACCTTATGGCTATGGGGAAAGGGAGTAAATGATGGCGCAGCCTTGGCACTCTGTCCGTGAAATGTTCTCTGGTTCTGACAGTTGGTTTTGAAAAGGGCAGGATGCCTTCCTGGAATCACTGCATGAAAGAATGTGGCATTGCACAGCTCAGGTCTAACAAAAATACTTGCATTCTAAAATAGATCTGGCATTTATCTTATTGTAGATATGTTGATGCCAAGCCATTTAATTTAAGCAAGAAATGCAAAGTTCACCTTAGGTAAGGGGGACAATTCCTAGCTCCCCTGCAGGACCCACCAGGCCCCCTGAGCCTGAGCAGGTATGTATGGGATTTCATTGTTATATTGTGACTCATTGTGTATTGCTGGATTAGTTTCTTACATATTTTAGATTCTGCTCATCTGCATGTTTTTGTTAAATACTTTACACATCATGGTAATAGACTTGTCAACTCTCGCAATTTTCTTGTCAGTGGAACAAGTGAGTTGCTTGGTAATGTGAAACCAGGGTACCCAAAATAAAAATGAGTGTACTGAAAAATGTATTGAGTACAGTGTTTCTGGAAGAGACAGTACGGTTCCATTTGAAGACAAATTATGCAGGCTTATATTGACTTAACATCTTCCAACTAGTGGTACTGCAGTTAATTGTTTTAATATTTCTTTTGCTACTAAAAAAACACCCCTGTTCAATAATGGGTATCACAAATGTATTTGCTTTGATTGCCCCCTGGAAAGAGCCCTAAGGGAGGACTGAAGTTCAGCAGTAAAGCACCTGCTTGACTTTCAGAAGCCCCAGGCTTTCCAGAGAGTGGGAGGAAAGGGTCCCACTGCAAAGCAAAGAGAGAAAGAGAGAGCTGTTCATCAGCTGCTAGAGAGCCTTTGAGGAGACACTCTGCCTGCCAGCCTGGTAGAGTGCTATCCTTGCTGCTTTCCGAGTTGCTGCTGCCATGGAAGCACATTGCCAAAGCAGGTGGAAAAGTTGAGTGCAAAGCATTTGGTGTGGGTTGGAGGGAAAAATTAACGAAGAGAATGAAACAGGCAGAGGGATGCAAAGGAGTCCGAGCCATCGATGTGCCAGTGAGAGAAGGGTCTTTACAAATATGAGGCTGGAGTTTAAAAGTTAGCATGATGTGAGCAAATAATGAAGTGAATGAAAAGGAAACATCCGTGTACTTGATTTGAGTGAAAGCATCTCTGTGATGCATAATATGGGGACTTCTGCTTTTGGTTACGAGCACAGCCTGTTTTTCCAAGCAGCCTTTGAGAGGTCACCCTGCAGCCAGAGTTTTGAGTGAACATTTGCTAGAAACAGCAAAGGCATTTTATATGTATCCCTTTAAAGGAATGCATGCAGTGGATGGGAAATAGGACAACAAATGTAAATATGCATAAACCTGGCAAATGTAAATATGCATAAACCTGGCCTCATTAAATGTGTGTGCGCACACGCACTCATTTAAGAGTTCTGCACACACAAAAATTATATAAGACTTTTTTGTTTTTATCCCAGTGGACCTATAAGCTGAAAATTGCAATGAAGCAGTATTAATATCCTTGAATACTTACTTAACACTGATATAAACCAAGAGTGAACAAACAAGTGTTGATTTTTAGAAAAACTTGTTGCAAATGTATGCTAACATTTATGTTAAGATTTTAACATAATCTTGCCTTATTAAATACAAGTAGTTTTCCTAATATATTTTAGAAGGTATATATAGATTTGATGGAGAAAAATCCCTTGCAAAAGTTGAAGAAGGGCAAATTTTGGAGAATAACTGAGTTTCAGTTCACATGCGGTCAGAAAGGGTACAATTAGATGAGATTAAAATGTGAATTGAGCAAATTTCTTCCTGTCCTTAACAGCAACATGTAAGAACATGGTCTCATTCCATGTATGAACAGCATCTGCAACATGGCTGGCAGAGGGCAAATCAGAGATGAGTGATACACAGAGGAAACCAAACTGAGCCATGGCAGACCATTAAGAGATACTCCCATATACCTCATCCCCTGGGAAGCAGTAGTTTCGTCATGTTATATCATGAACAAACATTTTGCATCACTCTGGCAATGTAAATGCTAAGGAAATCCTGCAGAACTTTCACAACACACATCATTTTGTCCAAAGGATTTTGTCTACATTTATCCCTGAAGTAGCATTTAAGTGTGCTTCTTATTAGCTTAAGCAGCTTTATACATCTGGTGATGCTATGAGCCAGTGATATATTGTTTTTCAGGATAGTTTTCATGGCATCAATCTTCTTCTGTATAAGATAGACATGCCTTTTTTGTTTTGTATTGTTGCTAATTTCAGTGTGTTTCATTCTTCCCTAATGTCTCAATTTGAATAGGATTCAGGTAATAAAAAGTGGGAGGGAAAATTCACTCTTGCTTTTTGGGCTGTAGATTAACTCTTCCTGATTGTCAGGGTGCCTTAGAAGAGCCTTTCCCAACCTGGTGAGTTTGAGAGAGCTTACATTTACCTCTGCCCCATGCCGTGATTACATTATGCTGGGTTTTCTCAACCCAAGTAACCTGTTAATGGTTCTTTTGGGGCAGTTTTGTAAGCATGTTGGGTTAAACTCTTATTTGGTTAAACCTTCTTTCTTCCTTAGCCAAAACATAAGGGCAGGAGCATGTGTTTCTGATTAGCTCATAAGCAAACCCATATAAGCTGCAACCATTCTCATCTTGTGGGTAGATTAATTGCTCACAATGGAGGGGCAGAAGCAAAGCAATGTGGTTTCCTTCCAGCTGAAAACTCTGAATATTGACAGCAATACAGTTGCCGAGCACTAAGAAGGGCTCTTTATCTCTCAAAATCCATCCAGCCTTGACTGTCATATTAGCCAGTTTTATTTTTCATTGCTGTCTTTGATCATCTGCTGTTCACTCCCACAGGAGAAATTTAAGCTGAACTGCCTATGAGCTACTTACCATGCCTAATGAATATCTGCTCAAAGTTTACAAGCATTTCTGTCGGTATTATTGGCCAGACTTTTCATTAGTGTTTCTGTCAGTAAACGTGCATATATGTGGGTTTTGTTCTCTGAAGAGATGGAAGATGTTTTTAGACATATCTGCATCTCCCTCGCCCCTTCTTTTTCTATTTAGGATATATTAACTGGCATCCTGTATCAGTTTGTTTAGAACTGGTTTATATTAGTTTGTGCAGTGATATGTAATATCATCCATTCTGAGGTTCTTTTCTAGTATAAAGCAAAATTTGGGTAAAAGCACTGCATAATTTAGAAAAAAAGAAGTGGATTTATTATGCCACTTGATAGAGCTGTGAAGATAGGCCAGAATCCAGCTCTCTTGTGCTTGCCGGACTTCTTTCCCCTTTGACCAGGAAGCAAGCTGAGCCGAGATCAAGTCTGCAAATGCCCCCAAACACTAGCAAATTCTTTGTGCAAAGTGTGGAAAGCACAAGATAGACAAGCATGTAATTCTTTGCACAAGAAACACAATTTACATGATTCTTTGTGCAAAGTATGCAGAGCCCTCAAGTCACCTATATGGAAACAGAACGGGGCTTGAATGCGCTTTCTGCTGGACACCCACACAAACACTCTGCATGAGGCAGAGGGAGAAGAGAGAAAACAGGTTGAAGACCAGAGGACCAAACAGAGGAAATCTGATGAATTCCTACCCTTAAACTGGATTACTCACGCATTCCTACCATCTGGTGTTTAACTATTGAAAGCTGTGGAAATGGCCTAATGCAAAATGTTCTGCAAGACCATCCCAGATAACAGACCACATTGGTAGTTTTCTCTCTTTGCATTTCTTACAGTGGCAGCTTAAGATCCTTTGTTCCCTGAGCTCAAATAATATAGTCACTTGTGAACTACCCAAGAAAGAGGAGATTCAGCAGCAGCAATGAAGACAGTGAGGGCACTGATTTTATATGCTTGGCATAAGCAAATGAAGAATAAGAGAAAGAGATTCAAATTTAGAAGTAATTATAACTCAAATAGAAATGTAGAACATCCCACTATTGTGGACAGCTGTGACCAGGTGGCCTGTGTGTTTGCCTGTTCGGTCTGCTGTCCAGGAGCGAATGGTAACAGTTCTTCTGACTTTGTCATCTTTAAACTAGATTTACATCAGGCTGCTCTTCAAACAGCAGACACCGTTACAGACAGGCCACATTCAGCCTTTCAAATATAGGACTGCTGTCTGTGCTTGAGGACACATGGCCACCCTAACCTCCAATGGGGGTCCTCTAGCTTGAGGCCACACTTGATAAAAGCCTCTTGCTGCAGCATTCAAATACCAGTCTTTTCCTTCATCAGTTTCACCCCCACTTCCACCATGGTGCTGTCTGCTTAGCGTTGCTACATGGTGAAGTGCCTTCACTTTCTACAGTCGTATTCATGTGTTCTGTTTTCCATTTTTTAAAGAATACCTTCAGACTTTATTCATGGGGGCTCAGCTTGATTCCAGCTCCTCATATGTGGCTGTTCCATGTCAACAAGATCTTTGCTTAATATGAGCAGCGTATAAGAGAGCGTTCAAAATGGGAAGGAAGAAGGTTATTGTAAGTAGTTTTATTTTAAACAAACAACAGCTCCTTTCTGGGGCATTGTTTCAAATATAGTGTGCTGAACTTCATAGCACTAGCTATTTTCTGTGTTAGAGACGGGAATTATAATTTCAAGTGGTTAAGCTATAGTGAGCATAGAGTTTCCTGAGCAAGCAAAACCTTGATTTAATTCACACTTTAATCATCCACACTCCTTGCTTTCCTTTTAGTCAAAAGAAACTGCCACAGAATCTCCAACTCAGAAGTAGAAGATATGATTAGAATGCTTTCAGAGGGAACATTTCATCTCCAATCCACTTAATACAAAGGAAACAAATATGGCAGAGAAGAGAATAACTTGACTACTTGTGATAACTTTTCTCTAAGTCTCACTTTCTGAAGGGCATCTGTTAACTGTGAAGTATCGGCACACGTAATATCCTGTGTACAAGTGAGGCGGGTACACACATTTATACGTCAAGGTTCATGTGGTGGTCATAAAGGTTGAAGCAGGGATGTAGCCTTCATACAGGGTTGTGGAGCCAAGTTGGTGAGATGCCATGGCCAGCCCTGGTGTTGTTTTGGTACTAAGCAAAGGCCTTTTAATTTCTGTAGGTCTTTGAATTTAGTTTGCTTCATTGTGGCAGTTTTTAATCCTGCTCTGGGGGATCTTTACCATTCCTGATAATATTTTTAAATATTTAAATTTATACATTTTAATTTAGGGCATTTTCTGGTGGGACACTAATTGACCTCTGATTCCTTTGCACCTTTCTCAACCTGTGCGTCCCACCAAATCTGTGGGACAAGCAGGATTCTCTGCTTAGGCAAGGATAATTTGTTGCTTCCTAGGGGGACCCCTAAACAAGTGGAAATGCTGGAAATATTTCTGGAAAAAGGCTCCCGTATGGCAGCTCTGCCAGCCTGCTCATTCCAGGAGCAAACATTTTCCCTAGTTTCAGGTTGCACATGGAAACACTCAACTGCCGTTCATAAGTGGTGAGGAATCTCATGCACAACAACATTGGCAGGGCACAGAAGAACCGGTGGGAAGATACGCATCCTACTGAATACTTGGCTTTGCTTTGTTGTGTTTTTAAATTTTAAAGCTGCGGTGGGTATTGTGTTGAAGGATGGGAGTATAATCCCATCCAGTGAATAAAGCTGTACTAAGAATAAAATTGGTCGCATAGTTCATCTAGTGGCTCCTCTGGTGTGCAGCCATGTTGATGGTCCATGTACATACAAACAAGGGTGAGAGTGATAGTAATAATGTGAGTGAAGGAAGAAGTTCTAGTTGAGCATCTCATTGCATGTACAGCTCTTCCCCTTCACTAAGCAGGACGGGAAAGCCCATTCATGAAGGAACTCCATGCAAACACCCCACCTTGGCCTTCTGGATTGGCACTTCATGTGAAAACATCCATGACTGAATGTGGCATCTGTGTTGCGTATTCTTGTGCCATGTCTTCTGATCCTGCAGTATGGCAGGCCTACAGAGCTTGTATGGGTGATGCCCTCGTGGGGCATCAGTTGGTACAGATCTCAAGAATGCTTTAGAGAACTGGATATAGGGAGGTCACTTATGTATTGCCAAAAAGAGGAATCACTCCATCAAAAAAGAGGGCACTGATGCACTGAGCATTGTACAGCATTTCTGCATGCTAATGTATAGATGTAGATACAAATGCAGAATCCACTACTGTTATTTGAATAGAAATATGATACCTGTGACCATGCTGGGGAAGACCACAACCTGTATGCCTACTCAGCTTGCTATTGAGGTGGATGGGCGATAGCCAGAAAGCTTTTCAGAGGACACCTTCAAACTGAGGTGTGTCCTCTGTAAAGTAGGTCATGTAGCCATCCAATATGAATCTGTGATGCAATTCAAAATATCTCATGTTTACAACAAAGGATCTCATATTGATAACAAAGTGTTAAATGCTATGAGTTATTCTGGCAGAAACCAAAACTGGTGTAGGCCTTTGCGGATTCAGGTTTTCCTATACAGAATGCAGTTGTTCATACAGAAAAATTGTATTTCCGTGAATATGTATATGAACTGCATCACTTATTGTCACACTACAACAAATCCGGACAGGAGGTACTAAAGACTGGGCCTACAAGAATCCACTACATCCCATTGGACCACCTTTCAACAAATTTGTTGAATCCCATCTTCTATGGGCACATTTTAAACTAAATCTCTCCAGAGGGCATTCCAGGCACAAGGACTGCTGCATATTGCATTGTAGCTGGACTCAGGATCAAGTAGGGGTCCAGTCCAGGAGACCTCAGGATTAATTCTGCCTGCCTAGCAAAGCATCTGATTCCCTTTTATCTGGCTGCTGTTGAGGGGAAAACCTGAGAATGCATATCCTGCAGTAGAAATTTTACTCTCTGGATCACGGCTTCCACATTTATTACCAATGCACGTTCAGTGTTGAGGGGAGGGATGAGATAAAACCTGGAACAGAAAATTCTTTATTTCCTTCTGCTTCTTTTTCAGGGCAATTTATTTTAGTGTCTGATTAAAACTGCTTCTCGTAACTTGTAAAATGAATTGAACACAAATAATCTTATGAAAGTTAATTTGCTTCTTAGATTTTGAGGACAAATCTTTAGAACATTTAAAGCTTTTTAACTAAAATTAAATTGAATATATAGTCCCTAAATTGTTTAGACAGAACTTTTCTTTGAAGTGTTTTGCACTGGTGGACTGTGTGAAGTTGCTCTCTGAACTGAGCAAACTGAAGTATTCAGAACATCTGTGTAATGATTCTTCTCATTATTCTGCAAAAGCAGAGATCCTTTCTTAAACTGTTCTTAATATGTTAGTATGCTAATTAATAAGATAGTATAATATTTATTATTATTTAAGAAAGAATCTCTGTTGTTGCAGAAGAACAAGAGTAAAATTTAGGGTGTTCGTGCTTTTAAAAACCAACTCTGAACCAAACAAACATTCGTCCATATTGCAAATGATGGAATGTCAAGTAAAATTAAAAATGACAGTTATTAATTGGTGCTCATGTAAAGTTTTTATAACTCTAATTTATTTTAAATATTGTCAGCATATCACTTTGATTTAGAAGGCAGTGTTTTCCCAATGTGCATTTATTTGTTTAAAGTATTTGCCCTTTGACATTTTGCTTCAAAAACTCGATATTTGGCAGTGGGCCCATGTCTGGGAAGCTGGGTCACAACTCAAGGGCAGGAATGGAGCAGGAAAGGGCTGAATTTCCAGGGCAGACACAGTAGGCAGGAGCAGATACTTCTCCCCCCATGTTCCCTACTATCCTTTAACCTTTAGCTGTTTTCCCTCACATCATGGAACCCTGGGGAATAAGGAACTATGGGAGGTGCTTTGTGCGGAAACCATTGCCTATTATCCACTTCCAACAGCTCCACTTCACAGCAGTTAAGAGCAGTGGGTGTGCAGACTTCAGTCTGGCACCAAAGATCTGAGTCAAACAACCGTTTTATCTTTTGGAATTAAAAGGCATGGAAATGCTCCATTCTGCCAATGGTTGCCCTCCAACTGTGATGGAGTCGATAGGGGATGGGGCAGTTTTGTTCTTTCCCACTTCCTCTCTCCAAAATGCTAATTGCATGGAGAAAGGAAGGCCTGAGCTAGTCAAGGATCGCAAGACCTTCCTAAAGGCTGCTGCATCATTCCCTACTGACATCATCAGGAGCATAACAGTGCCTAGAAAACTGATGATTAATAATTTATCCATTTGAAAACAAACAAGATGATTTAAGATATCCATTACAGTGTTCCCTTAATTGATCTATGTAGACAAGATCAATTTTTAATTGATTGTAGAAGAGGATTTGCTTCCTCTTATATGCAGCTATATTACAGTTCTGCAAATTTGAAAGCCATACAAGAAGACATTTAAGTTTGTTCTGAGAGCTCTCTGAATGCATTAAATAAATAAATAAGTCAGAGGGCATGTATTTGAGGCATGACCCTTTCTTTTTAGAAACTAACCCCTAGCATTTTGACAATCCTAACTTCTCTGTTCCTTCTCCCCAGTTTTGAGTCTAAAGCAAGCCAACCTCTCTCTTTAAAAACAAAAATCGCTAAGCAAAACACCCACATCATATTAACCAGGGCTTTTTTGGTCATAGAACACACCAGAACGGCGTTCCAGCACCTTTTTTTGACGGATTTTTCCATGTGATTGTGAATCGCCCTGTCGGGCGTAGCAGGTCAGCAGCACAAAGCATTAAAATAGTGCCTGCGGGCTGCGTGTGTGTCCGCGCTGCTTGTGAGGGCGCTGCTCAGCTCGGGATGCTGCTCAGCTTGGGATCGGTCATGTGGTCGCGCGTTGAGTGCTTACTGCCGGCGGCGACCATTATGTTTATGTGTGTGTAGAGTGACTGGCTACGTGCAAAAGGTAAATAAGTTCTTTATTTCAGTAAAAGTTGTTGAATTGAAAATCTTTTTTAGTGTAAAAGTGTGACCCCAAGAGGTGAGTTCCGGCACCTTTTTTTTTTTTTTTAAACAAAAAAAGCACTGATATTAACTATAAAACTAATCAGATACAAAACACTGTGTCTGGTGGTTTGCTGCTATATCACTCTGCAGTGTGTTCTTGTCTCCCCCACTCCACCTTTTTTTTTTTTTTTTTTGGCATAAGATAATATGTGTGCTTATTTTTATTTGTCCAAGGTAAGCAGTTTTTATGTATTGTAGATAAATTGGAGGACATAGCCAAGGAAAAAGTGACTTAGCATCAAGAGAGAGAAAGTCAGGAAAGAATATGGAAGAACATAGGAATAATTTAGAACCAGCAAGGAGAAAAGATGAGTGCTGAAAAATGAATGAAAAATGGAAAGAGCTGGCAAGTAGAAGAACAAAACACAAAATTTACAACAGGCAAAAAAACTGTGAAGACAAAAGAAGAGGAAAAGCTGAAATAGGAAGAAGATACGATCTATTGCAGGCATGCCTAAAATCTGATACAGCGTTTAATGATTCTTTAGAAATATTGAGGTGAGGTAGGGTATGCATTTATTAGATTAAATGAAATCACAGAAATCTTTTAAAGTAATGCAATGTAATATTGTATAAGTTGTGTATTTGGAAACTCTGATATTGATCTGAAGTTCTAAGAAATGGGCTGTGCGTGTCTTTTGATACAGCTCTCTTTGGAGATAAATGGTTCCAAAGAAGCTCAACCTCCAATAAATTGTTTCATTAGGTTCTGTGATAATAGCACTTAATTTCTCATCAGATTTAACAAAGTGATTTTTATACACACCCTATTCCACAATACTTTATAGCAGACTAAATTGGAATGCAAGAAGATCATCATACATCAAAACAGCATAGTAATTATATACTTTCAGGGAAATGCATTTTTAAAATATGAACATAGGAAGCTGCCTTATACCAAATCAGAACATGGGTCAATCTAGCCCAGTGCTGTCAACACTCTCTGGCATCGATGATTCTCCAGGGTTTTTGGCAGGATTCTTGCAGTCATATCTGGAGGTGCCAGCAACTGAACTTGGCATCTTCTGCATGCAAGGTAGGTGGCCCAGCACTGAGCTGTGACCCTTCTCCATTCTGGTCACTTCTCAGAGGAAATCCCAAGCCATTAAGGATCTCACGTTGTCTTCCCTTCCCATCTCAGGAAGGTGTTGTGTGTGTGGCACCATTTAGTTCGGTAAAACCCACTTTTTTCCCCAGAAACCACATGGGTTGAGGATAATGGCTTCGATTTTCTTTTCTATTTTCTACATGTAAACCCCACCTTTTTCAGAAGAGTTTAGGGAAACATAGATGAAAGTGATCTGTGTTTTTTTTATCACAACAGCTCTGTGGAGTAGGTTAAGCTGATCAAGGTTGCTCCAGTCTGTTGAGCTGGTTGAACAAGAATGGAATCTAGACCTTTCCAGTCCAGGCTGGCTTTCATTCTACTTCAACCACACAAACTTGGTTCTTTAAAAATATCAGAAATGATGTGTTTCTCCTATATCGTTCACACATTGTGTTCTTTCCAGAAACATAGAATAGTAGAGTTGGAAAGGGCGTGAAGGCCCCAGGTACAACCCCCTGTTTAATGCAGGACACCAAGTTAAGCCGGCCCTCTCAGATTCCTGTCCAGTCACCTCTTAAATGCCTCCAGTGTGGGAAAGCCCACATCCTCCCTAGGTCATTGGCTTCTTTTTCATACTGCTCGAACAGTCAGGAATTTTCTCTCGCCAGAGTCTCACTTCTTGTAACTTGTGCTCATTATTCTACATCGTGCATTCTGGGATGATCAAGAAGAGAGTCTGGCCTTCCTCTTTTTGACAGCCTTTCAAGTGAAAGACAACATGAAGAGTGCTATCATATCTCAGACTTCTCTTCTCAAAGCTAAACATTCCCAGTTCTTTCAATACTCATAAGGCCCACCTGGTACCAACTTTACTATCTTTTAAGCAGCAGGTAAGGACTGTTCTCCACTACAGGGCATCTAATTAGTTACTGGGGCCTGCTGGTTGTTAGGGTCTAACTGGATCTTTTTAACATATAATTTTTGTTTTCTGTTTTTTATTTGGTTTTACACTTTTAACTTTGTATGATGTTTTATTATGCTTTAACTGGTTTATTTATATTATTTTAGAATATGTTGCTGTGAACTGTCCAGAGAGCTTCAGCTGTTGAGCAGTACAGAAAATGAATAACTAAATAAATAACTCATCAAAGGGATTTGTTTCCAGTCCCTGGATCATCCTTGTTGCTCTCCTCTGAAACCTTTCCAGCTTGTCTGCATCTTTCTTAAACTGTGGAACCCAGAACTGTACACAGTACTCTAGATGAGGCCTTCCCAATGCTGGGTAAGGCGGAAACAGACACTTCACAGGATTTGCAGAGATACTTTACTAATGCAGCCTGAAGTAGCATTTGCTACCCCCCCCCCCCGTTTTTTGTAGCCACATCACATTGTTGATTCATGTTCAGCTGGTGATTTACAACAATTCCAAGATCTCACTTTCTGCATGGTTGAGCCAAAAATAAGCAATGAGCAACAGGGCTTCTTGATGGATTGAAATATAACCCTCCAAAGGGGGGCAGGGCAAGTGAAGAGGCCAAGGAAAATTATCTTTGTAGTATTCACTATCATCAACATCACCATCACCTCAACTCCATTAGGTAGATTAGGCTAAAAGAAAGTAACTGCCCGAAGTCACCCAAAGTGCGTCCTGGTTGCGCAGGGATTTGAATCTGTATCTCCCAGTCCTAATGTGATTCTCCAACAACTAGACCACACTGACTCTAATACCTTCACATTCAATTCCTATAGCAAAAGATGTGATTTCCAGATGTGTCTGGAAAACCTGTCTGCTTTCTTTATCCAAATGCTTTGATGTTAGTTTTGAATGCTGACACTAGCTTAGTTCAAAACACATTTGTTTTTAGGCGATGACATTTAACGTTATCAGAAATTAATATATCTAAACGTCTGCTTGAAATTTAATTGGAGAATGAAAATCCTACCATTAATGAACATTCGCATTTTGTAAGCCAAGTCAGCGGGAAAAGCCTATAAGAAAGCTTTTCCTTCTGGCTAGTGGTTGAACTACTATGTGGTCATCCCATTAATACACTTTTATTCACAGTCAACACAATCTGTTTTATTTAGACTTCATATTATAGGTTATCAAAAAATGAACAACATGAACAGTTACATGAAAGAAGCCGCATGTGGTGAATACAGAGAGTAATTTTTGTCCTTGGACAAGTGGTCTTTTGTTGCTATGACACAGACTGATTCTGAATAGGTTGTCTCTCATTCCCAAATGCAGGCTACGCTAAGCATTATGCCAAGTGATATACAAACAAACAAAGTCCCTGCTGTGATTTAATTAATTGGAATCTTGCACTGCCAAGCCATTTTCTTATCTTGATCCCTAACTAGGCTTCTTTAAAATTAGGTTTCAAAAGACAGTACATTTTTGTAAGATGTAAAAAAAAAGGGGGGGGGAGCCTTAACAGGAGGAGGGACAGAATACTCTGTGTGCTGTAAAGAAGTTCTTAATGGTAGAGCAGAAATAAATTCTTTTTATTTACAAGTGCATTTATGCAGCCGCATAAATCCTGGCACAGGGAAAACACATGGCTTATTGGTTTGAATAGGGAATTTATAGCACCGTCCTGTCCATGATTACTCAGTGTATTCAGTGGAATTTAAACTCTATCTAGTAAGTATATTTTTAGATTGCAGTTTTAGATAATGTTTAAGTAGACCCAGTCCTTCACAGTGCAGCCCTATTCATGTCTTCTCAGAAAGAAGCTCAATGAAGTTCAATGGGGCTTACTGCCAGGCAAGTGGAGGTAGGATTGTGCTGTTAATAATTCTAAAGTAGGACTGTTAGACATGCTGCAGGAAAATATGGTATCAGTCACAGAAATTGGCTTCATTGGAATCTAAGCAACAATCTAAATAAGCAACATGTTAAACTTGTAGTTGTAAAGAAATGCTAGGAAACATGCAGACAATGCCTAATGGAATCAGTGATCAGAGGGTGGAATAAATAAGTAGCATATGTAGAATACATTATGTGAAATACTGAAACTGGCAGAATAGATTATGAAAGAAATATGTGCAAATTTGCATAATCTGCACAGGTCATTGAGTTCAGCTTTCTGGTGCCGGATTAGGACTATAAGTGCAGAATGTTGATACCTTGTTTAGTGAAAAAGAATCAGAGCTAAATCACTGTTCTTATTTCTTGAAAGTATTAACCCCATTCCTCCTATACATTTATATCCTGACCCTACCAGTGTTACCTTCTCATTCAGTTGATGGTAGGGTAACCATTGATTGAGAATTTCAAAGGCACATTGAAAAAAGACTACATTAGAACTATTTCTTGGTCTGCATTGTGTCCACAGTGGTGAAATATAGCTTGGATTCAAGTGTTATCAGCACATAGGTAGTCTTTGGGCTGTCAGATATTCTTTCAAATAAGAGTAATAGTAGACTAGTAAGGTAAATGTGGATTTGTTCCATAATTCTGTGATCATTCTGCTCCATTTTAACCACTTCCTAGTTGTGTCAAATAAAATCATTACAATAATGCATAATTATTTATCCGATACTGAAATTTGAAGAAGAGTTACATTCCTAATTAATCACAATGTAGAAAAGCCAAAATAACTAAATATAAATGTGGCTTTAGATAAATTAAGGTATTTATTACATACTTACACAATTCATTGTAAAAGAATTTCCCAAGAAATGTGTGTATATCTAAGAAAAGGATATATATTAGGTATATGAAATTCCTATTCTGTCAAGACCTCAGAACTATGCAACAAGAAAGCAGGAGGCCATAAAAAGCTTAGTGAGGCCATTATAGTTAACCATTTAAGTAGGAAGAGACAGTATTCTTTATATCAGTGATTAGTCATTTTAATTTTTTTTAACAAATTATTAATTCATTACATTTTATCCTGCCTTTAATGCTAACATTCTTAGAGCACCTTACAAATCGAAACATTTTGATCAATTACAACAATTTACAATTGTCCTAACTTTTCAAACAAGAATCCAGAAAGGTTAATTAAAACCTTGGCAATGCCAAGTTCATAGAGAGGAGGAAAAAATCAAAATAGGTTTGCAGCTTCCCAAGCTGGTGTGCCCAGAACTGATACTCCCTTTGATTGTGGTGATCTGGTGATGGTGGCAAGTCTAAGATAAACAGTAATCCCTGGAACTGGATTATTCTATTTGCCTACAGCAGGGGTCTCAAACTCGCGGCCCGCGGGCCAATTGCCGGGGCGGGCAGGGCACGGGGGAGGGGCCCTGCGGCCTTCAAAGCGCCGGTGGCTCCTGGGCCGGCCTCCGGATGAGCGGCCCACCCCCACCGCGGTGCTGGAATGCTTGATGCGGCCCAGCCTCACCCAGACTCTACTTCCTGCGGCCCCCAGGTAAGTTGAGTTTGAGACCCCTGGCCAAAGGATGGCTTTTCCTCTCATTCTACTGCCATGTGACTACACTTGCTAATTGTCCTAGTGGCAGGCAAGGAGCATTAACGGGCCATAGAGACGAATGTGTCAACTAATCTCTATCCCTCCTCTGTTATGCTAGGTGTGGGGAATCATTGGGATGGCGGCCAGTGACGAGCGGGGTCCCCAGGGCTCTGTCCTGGGACCAGTCCTGTTAAATCTTTTTATTGTATTTATTTTTTATTTTTATTTATTTTTCGATTTATATCCTGCCTTTTTCCTGAATGATGCAGCTTACATCCTCCTCCTCCTCCATCTTATCCCCACAACAACAACCCTGTGAGGTAGGTTGGGCTGAGAGTCTGTGACTGGCCCAAGGTCACCCAGTTGGCTCCATGGCTGAGTGGGGACTAGAATCCAGATCTCCTGGGTCCTAGTCCCATGCTCTTAACCACTACACCACACTGGCTCTCCAGGTCATTTATCAATGACCTGGAAGAAGAGGTGACCAGTATCCTGATCAAATTCACAGATGGTACTGAAATGGGGGCAGTGGCCACAACTGAAGAGCAGGCACTCTGGATCCAGAAAGATTTGGACAGACAGAAAGAAGTGGGTGGGGGAAAACAGGATGGCATTCAACATGAATAAGTGCAAGGCCTTGTACTTGGGGCATAGGAATGGGTGTCATATGTGCAGGTCAGTGGACAAGTGACTGAAGAACAGCACTTGTGAAAGGGATCTTGGGGTGCTGGTCAACTGCAACCTAAACATGAGGCAGCAGTGTGACATGGCGGTCAAGAGGGCAAACACCACCCTTGGTTGCATAGCCAGAAGCGTGGCTTCTAGATCGAGAGAGGTATTACTACCACTCTATATGACTCTCATGCACCTGCAACTGGAGTATTATGTTCAGTTCTGGGTTCCATGTTATAGGAAGTATGTAGCCAGGTTAGAGTCAGTGCAGCGTAGGGCCACAAGGTTGGTGGCCGGTTTGCAGGGGATGCTGTATGAGGCAAGACTGAGGGAACTGGGTCTCTTGAGCCTGGAGAAGAGGAGACTCAGAGGGGATCTGTTGGTGACATACAGGTTTTGTGGGGGTGTCACACGGAGGTGGGTAGAGACCTGCTTTCCCCTGCAGAGGAGGCAGGACACATTCCAACAGAGCCAAGCTCAAGGAACCAAGGTCCAATTTGGATGCCAGGAAGTACTTCCTGTCAGTTAGGACCCCAAGGGTATGGAATGGGCTTCCATGGGAGGTGGTTGAATCCCCATAGGAGAGGGTGTTCAAGGATAGGTTAGACATGCCCATGGTGGGCATGTCATGAGGGGAGCTGGCTGGAGCTGGGGATCAGACTAGATGTCCTGGGAGGCCCCTTCTGACTCTCTCTGTCTCTGTGTTTCTATCTATGTAATACTCTTTCTGTGACCTGAGGAAAGTTCATTGAACAGCAGGACCCCAAGTTAGTTATTATATTGCCTAAGAGAGACTACCATTCCATCATCCATTTGAAAATCAGAATTTTGTGTGCACTAGAAAATTTGTAATTTTCTTATGTCATTATTTTCTTTGTTAGACTAAATGCCAAATACAATTATCCCTAAAATTATTGGTTAAATAATTTAATTGATAGAGACTAGAAGTGCTCTGTTAAAGCAAATATACATTTCCCCACCTCACTATATGTAGCTATAGCAGCCTTTATCAAAATAAAAAAAAACATTCTTGTTATAAAAGAGCATTAAAACATTATAGTACTTTGATAAGTCGTTATTCTTACGTGCTGTTCTAAGTCAGAACCTTCCGCTGCTGTGAAAATGTATTTATTTTGAATGGTATAGAAATCTTTACCTTTTACAGCTGGAAATATTTTCTTCTAGAAAATATTAACTTACAGCATCTGAGAAATTCTGTAGTATATATTTTACATTACAGTATATCAGATATACTGAATTATTTCCTAGACATTTTAAAATATGTTTGCAATCGTTAAAGTTCCAGATGTTCATTAACTCTTTGGTGCCACCAAGCACACAAAATAAAGCAATGCACCTGGAGAGAATTGGTATTATGCAGTAATGTAAATCAAGCAATTAACCAAGGAGAGTTTCTGCAGTCGTGTAAATTAGGCTATAATGAGGGCTGGAGGAATAACCTGAGAAAAGAATCTGGTCACTGCTTATTATATTGCAGCACCTGTAAAAATGGCAAGAAAAGTGACCACATTTTAAGTGCTAATTGAAATTCTGATAGCTGTAGAATAAAATGTGCATCAGGAAGAAGCAAAGGCATAAGTTGGATACATTTAGAGAAACACAAATTTATGAAGAAAAATAAAACAAAACTAGAAACCTTATCTCAGTTACTAAATCAGCTAATGGCATTATGAATTTCTTGGTTCTTTTCAAAATCCATTTTTGTATATTAAAGTGCATTTGTTACTCATTTCTTGCACAGAGTCTGCATATTTTACATCCAGGCAAAGCTCTAGTCTCAAGAGATTGTATTTTTAGGCACTTTGACTGATAATTTCCCAAGCCAGCATTCTGCAGTTGCCACATAAATGTCATCAGTATCTTTTTGGAATGTGATGCAATTAGTGACAATTGACATATCTTCTTCATTCTCTGAAGAGTTATATAAAATTGGTAGCTTGAACATTTAGCATAATTTGTAAACCTTAAAAATGCTGGGGTGTGTGGGTGGATAGGTTTATTAATTGTCATCTTTCCAGTTCCACATTCATGCACAAGCATGTATACTGAGATTATAAAAACAAGCAAGCAAGGGAAAAAACTGACAAAACAAGTTGTTATCTGCCTTCAGGCAATATGACAATGCACACTCATGTTTTTGGAACATGATTTATCATGTTGTCCAAACCAGCTACTCTAACCAACCATGATGAACATCCCACAGTTTGCAACTCAGCAACCATTTTTCATGACTTGTTCAAACAGCTGGTTCAGACAACAGGATAACCCACATTTCAACAACAGTCTACACACAACCCATTCTCAACCCTTGCATATGACTTGTGATGTCTAAACTCAGACACTGTGCATGTGTTTCCACTGTGTGTGTCTTGCCATACAATTTGCATTTGGAAGCATGGACTCAGTGAGAATGCACACACACAAACAGCAACAACAGCAAGGCCCTCTGTCTCCCCATTCTCATACAGAGCTTTGCCTCATGCCGCAAGTATTGTACAGTCTCTCAAGTGCAGCTGGACAGTGTTTTGAGAAGAAAACTTCTTAGTTACCTGGTGTAAATATTAAATAGGTCAATCATCAGATAATTTTATTTAGCTGTAAATTACGCCCTGGCAAAGGAGGGACAGATGCATAAGCAATTCAAATTCAACAGTAGCTGCTGTGAATGAGTCTGATGGAAATCAGTAGTAGGAACATTCATTTCCGTGCTGCAGTGTACAAAGCCTAACATTGATTATCTGCTTTACCTCAAATGTCGTAATGCCATTTTGCACAGGTGGGCAACATGTGCCCCTCCTTGCCCCCATGGAGGGCAAATCTCTCCTGCCCTCCCCTGCCATTGACAACAAAGGAGGTGATGAGTGCAGCAGCTGATGGGTTTCCCTGGAAGTTTCCTGCCTCTGCCTTATTGGGTCCCAGCATCGCTGCTGGCAGTGTGGTAATCTTTGCACAGGAATGTGAGCAAACAATGATCTTCAGCAGATGTCTTCCTTTGGTTGGTCGCACTTCAGATTTAGTTCAACTTTTCCCCTGGGCATAGGGAGTATAACAAAGCTCCTGTGAGAGAAGTTTTCTTCAGAATGCAGAGAGTACCATTGTATCCAATGCTATATATTGGAATTCTCTTCCAAACATAAGTGCTGTTTTCAATGACAATGGGATGGCTTGTGCATCACACCAGGCAACAGTGGATGGTTACCTCTTTGATTCTGATAGGCAATCATCATTACTGTTTCTGGTTGTCATGAGATTTCAAAACACTACCAGGAAAAAAGGCAACTCTACATTTAGATGGTGGAACAATAGAAATGAGCACTGGTAACTCTGAGGGGAAAACCAACCCTAAGTTGGATTCTCACCATGCTTTGTTCTTAAATGTACTGTCAACTCAAAATAGATTTCTTTCACTCTTTAATGAAATAGCCTGTAAAAATATAGGTATGTGGACTACTGGCTACTCTTTGTCTTCAGTGTTTTATTGTGGTCACCACTTCTTTATTCTCTTTCTTTCCGTGCAAGATCTTGTTAATTTGTTCGAGTACAAAGTCATTGCTTTGTCTCTGCCACTGGAAAATGGAAGGAAGGTAAGAAAAATGATTGGATGAAACAATTCTTTCTAGAAGGAATAATATTAAACCTTTTCTCAGAAAATGTTCTTGTTTAAGAAACTGCCAGTGTTATCTTCCTTTTACATTGCACAATGCAGAGATAAGCCATACAGCTTTGTTTTTTAGAAAGATCATGTTGTTGACTAGCAAAATAAAATACCCATGTAGGATGAAATACTAAATTAACTAACACCAGAGATGTGCATTGAGCTTCTCTTTTTCTTTCTTATTCTCAAAGGTCTGTTTTCCTTGTGCTCTATACTCCTAAGAGTGCATGGGTTCGTATATTTTTGATTAAAATTGAGCTACAATTGTACTAAATGGATAAAAAACCTAGTGTATCATAACATTTTGTAAAATGCTTTATACTTAACCAAAAATATTGAAATTGCCCCCATAATCATGTTTAAGCCCTTGACTAAGGAAACTAATGTTTGGGAGAGAATGATGACCTTTTCTCATTGCAGTCTTACCTACTATGTAAGCTAAAGAGGACTAGTTGTACTTTTTCCATAGCCCATTCTGATCTCCTTTGCATATAAAAGCTGAGAACAGCAAAAGTGATAATTGCATCACTAATGAAGTGTCAGGCATGGACTCTCTGGTGAAATTGGAAGTTAAGCAGTTGCAGCAGAATTGGTGACAGCCACTATGGCTAGAGAAATGCCAAGTAGCCACTCTGGTTTTAAAGGACATTCCCTTTACTGCTCAGAAAAGATACCATCATCTTTATTTCTTTTATTATTTGGTGGGCAGTGGCAAAGATTATTCATGTTCTGTCTGCAGAAGTCTGTTTTATGATAATGATGTTGCCAAAAGATTCAGTTAAAGTTATACAAATAAATTGGGGAAATATTAGTGTTTAAAATGCATGCATTCATATATCTCACTAACTTCAACAAACTATGGATTGGATCCAGAATTAGTCATAGGTTAAATATGACTACCTCTGGATCCAACACAGCTCAAGCCAAACAGTGAGAGTGCATTCCTAACAGTTTACTCTGCCTCTGTCCAGCAAATATGTGGTTTTAAGCTAGCAACATGAGATAAATCACTATTTCCTCATTTTTAAGCAGACTTCTTGTGGGAGTAGAAAGGAATTTATTGATATCTCCCAACCTGAGGTCATGTTTTGTGATCTCAATAGTTTTGTCTGTACTTACTTCTACTGCTCTTCTTTTTGTCCTGACCTGTGACCAGTTTCATCTTGAGTAATAAAAGATTCACTTTACAAATAAACTGGTAAGGTAAGAAACAGAACCGGGGGCTCCATCTCTACACAGCATCTCCCAGGGCAATGGTTCTCTTACTGTAGGCTGCATTGCATCCAGATGGTCCACAAAAAGGTTGTGGCATGATTGAGATACCGATTTATGCTGGATCCACTGGGATGATGGAAGTGGACTTCCCAACCAATCCTCCCTCTGTCAGCCCTTCCAGCTGCTTGGGAATGCTACACAGTCCAGAAGCCTTGCTGAATAGGGTCCTTTGTGGGGGCAGAGGAGGAATCACCCCCCAAAAAAATCACATGGGGGAACCTTCTAAGATGGGAATCCTTCTGCTCGCAGACCATCCCCTCCTGTTGCAGAAGGCAGATCCTGGATCCAAACTCATATTTGTAATTTGGTTTATTTTCTCCGATGGTGAAGACTGAAACCATATCAGTCAGGCCCAGGTTATTGAATGTGCCAATAAGGCCTTGGACCAGGGACCATTATTTTCATAGAAAGGGAGCAGGTGCAATCTTTTTATTTTCCCATTTAAAAATTACCAGTTTTAAAGGAGCCCTCCTAAGCAGCCTTGGTTGGGGAACAGGATTTGTGTAAGATGCTGGTTTTGACAATGTGAGTACAGAAATAAAATAATATTCAAATAAACCAAAATTGCATGAAGTGGCACACTGAGAACCACTTCCCTAAGGAACCACTTCCCTATGTTTGAGGACCACTTCCCTAAGGAATCCATCCCATCGGGATGAATGCAGGCATCTATTCAGTATTTGTTTGAAAATGGACTAAAACAGATGTATTTTGATGGAGCATAAATATCAAATAACTGTGGTTTAAGCAAAATGTTATGTGAATAGAGTATAATATATTTCAAGCTATTGTATTTTAAACACCTTATACATTTTATTGTTTAAGCCGCAAATTTATATAACGAAAATAAGCAGGAAAAGCTTGAAGTAGAATGCTTGTCAAGAGCTTTCAAAAATATTGGAATGGATCTATGGTGTCCTTTGCATGCAGAAGATACCTTCTGTTCATGAGGAAACTGTTTTACACCTTATTGTACAGCATGAAAAGAATCTAACCCAAAATAAAATAAAAGTAAACTGCAAGATTTGGACACCATGGGAAAGATCTTCAAATGGAAATTCAGGGTATAAGTGCCTTGAAGAAATATGTTCTGCTGGGTCACGGCTTGCACAACTTTTTGTGCAAGTAAATGCATGGAATTTGCTGTATCATTTGCACAATGCAGCTTTCACTATTATGGGGCCTTATAGACTACAACCCCCATCATCCCCAGCTGCCCTCGCTATTGTTCGGGCTGAAGGGAGTCATGATATACTAAGTCTGGAGAGTGCCACATAGGCTAGCATGAGTATCACCAGATGGATGTTGGTGCTAGCATGTTTAGGCATTTACAAAATAGTGCTAATACCACTATTGCTGTAGTTTTTCTTCCAAGCATGGGTTTGTTTGGAACCACTCCATAGATTTTTTTTTAAATAAGTCCTGTTACTCCACTTCCTTATAAAAGAGCAGAATTTGGAGCTCTGGTTGATTTTGGTTCTTGTATGGAGGAATTACGTACTTATCATCACTTTTAAATGCATGTTGATAGAAGCAGAGAATGTGCTATTTAAGTGCTCAGCTGAACACTTTGTATAGGATTACCAAATGAATATTTTAAGAGCAATATAGTTGCCAAGCGTATTAATTTACCATAATAATTGTAAAACAGTCACTTTATTTGATGAATTGTTTAGAGTATGCATCTTCTTTAACCCTTTAAATATTTTATGTGAATATTTTACTATTTAAATATTTTATAGTATAGGGATATTAAGGATGTGATCTTTTTACCCAGTTACGCAGGAGTAAGCGGATTGGATTCAGTGGAACTTTCTTCTGAGTAGGCATAGATTGAGCAAAGTGATTTTGCTTATTTTAATTTATAAGTCCATCCCATTTCCAATTTTATTCTGTGCATGTTGCTTGTAAATTACACACTGTATATGCACTACATTATAAAATATACATTTGTATGCACATATCATGGTAAATATGCATTTTATTATAAAATATGCATTTGATATTCATTTTGGTTTCTTTTTTGGAACCATATGCTGCATTGCAAAATGCATAGATGTATTACACAGGGACAATAGCTGTGTTCCCATCCTCACATTTGTCTGGGAGGTATAAATCAAATTAGTTTGCTTCCAAAAATGGACCGAACGAAACCCTTGAGCATTGTTCCTGCTGGATCACGCAATGTGCCTAAAATTGCAGAATATTTCACATTCTCAACTTTGAATGGAGATAGCAAATACAAAGAATTGTCTTATTTATTTGGGCACATTCTATTATTTTGGCTACCTTCCCCCCTTTCATTTCCTGTACCTGTTTGCCCACAACATTTGAAGAAACAAATTGAATATCTATGACACACTGCCCCATTTCCCTACCTCTCCAAGCTCAGTCATCAGCTTAACTTCAAAATGTTGGGGAGCGTTAAAAATGTCTGGAGGCTTTGGCCTGTGATGTCTAGCTCCCTTTAATTCTATATCATTCCCAAATGTTTCATTCACATTGCTCAAAGCCTTTGCCAAAAGTCGGTATAGAACTGCTCACAGTGCGATAGCTCAACAATGCAAAACAAATGTTTATCTTCCCTGTAATCATCAACTTCTTTTGGCACAGCTAAAAATCGCAGCCTCTCTAATGCCACTTGAAAAGGGCATTAAAAAATGTTCAAAAGTTTTTCCACACTAAAATCTCTCAGGAATATCAACTATTTTTTACCCAGATAATTTGGGCTAAAAATATACTCATTTAAATTGTTGAAGAGATGAAAGTGTTCTTTAAAAAAAGACATGATAAGGTAGAGCGAGACTGGTGATACTTTTTAATGAAAAGAACCAAACGTTAGCATAATGAAGTATTTAGATCATTTTCTGTTAAGTAGATAATTTAGCAAAATATCTGAACTTTAACATACTATAAAAGTTACCATGATTACACATCTCTAGCACAATATTGGGTATGCAGCTTCATCCTGCTTTTATCAATCCACTTGTATTAGTCCTTTTCCTATCTCCCTCCCATCCTTATCCAAGTAAATGGAATAAAATTGGGTTAAACACATAAGGTAGTACATGGCAAAGTCAGGTAGTGCAAGAAATGTCTTAACCAGGTGACTCTGGAATGATGCATCTTACACAGGATTCCAGTCGGTTCAAACAACATCTTCTGTGAAACAGTATTCCAGTATAGAATGGAACTGGGCATCTCTAAAGACCACATCTCTCATCTTCCCCCCTCCCCCATCCCCAGGAAATTTTTAACAATTGGATTTGCAGAGAACAGTTTTGAAATATGACATCTGTGTCTGAAGAAAGGCTGGGGGAAATGCCAAAATCCACAGTTAAGCAATGCCTGTATTGGGAGTGGGCTGGAACACATTGATTCTTGAATGGGTGAGCTGCAGAAATAGAACCATGATGGAGATTAACTTTAGCTGATGCTGTGGGTTTCACAGTTGATGTCAGTGTAGCGCACTGCCTTGATGTAAGGTCCAGATTTGCTCATCTGTCATTTCCATGTGAGGAGTGGGCATTGGCCAAGCCTGCCATTTACCTTTGAATGAGTACCAGGATACAGTTAAAATCAAGCAAACTTGCACTGCTAGCTTAAGATAGCAAGAGCAGGTACTGCAATGTGTTCTTTGAGACTGATGAAATAGGCCTTTTCTTCATCAGTTAGTTCAAGTAAGGTCGGATTTATTTTTCTGCATTGCAACCCCAAGAGATTAATTTTCCTCTCATTAGTTTGCTCTTTGTGTTCAGTTCATTTGTTTTCTCCTCATTTGATCAAGCTGAAGTCTGTTTTATGTTTCTCTCGAGATATTAATGCTGCTAAAAAGACCTTCCTGCATTGTTGAGTAGTATATTAACAGGAGAAGTAATGCATGTTCTCTCTCCCTCCCTCTTTCCCTCCCTCCCTCTTCCTCTCCACCCCCACCTTCTGAGAAGTCAATGCTAATATTAAAGAAGTAAGGTGCTTAATTCTGTGTGTCATATCAAATACCTTGTAAAGCATAGACTGATCTTCTGAAATTAGTGCAATGGCCCTATCTTTGCTGCACTCTTTTGCATCTCCTTACATGGAGATGGAAAAGGAATATATATATGTGTATATTAAGCATTTCCAATCTTTGGGTCATTGTTTTGTTTCCCATATTTGTTGGCATATTCTTGTTAGAAGTAGGACAGATACAATCACTGCAGGTTGGAATAGTTCTATTTGTATCTTATCTACTCTGGATGCTTTGTTCCTTCCAAGTGATTTAAGAGAAGCTTTTACTTCACTTTCTAATATTGCAAGTTCTTCATAGGATTGCTCTTTTTATCTCTTCTTCCATGTATTATTTCTACATTCCCTTTATTTTATCCTAGCCAGATAGTATGTTCCCCTGTTGTTCTTGCAGCATTCCTAATCTAGGTCTGAATTTCTGTTTGATTTACTAGCTCTTCTGGAAGAGGTCTCTTGTTTCTCCTCTTTTTGTTTTTGGTTGTTGCTGCTGCTGTTATTCTCTCCTATTTCTCTGTACTGTCTATTGTAATAGTCATTTGTCTCTGCATGATAGTCACTAAAATGTTGTATACAGGATTCTGTCCCTATTTCTGTCATCTTTTGCTTTTTCTTTTGCTTGTCACCTCTTAGCAATTGTGAAAGTTTCTCTGGTCATCCATCTAGGCTTCTTTTTTCTACTTGCTGCAGGAATTGTCTTTTGGCATTCTTCTCTGGTAATGTCTCGGGTTCCCAGTCAATTGAGTTCAGTGATGCAAATCTGTTCTGTGCAGACTTTAAATTGTTTAAGTTATATTTTGGCACTATGCTTCTATTTTTATATTTTCAGCTTCACTCTGATTTTTTATATTAAACATTTATAGTCACTACTAGGACTTGTCTGTTCCCAGTCTTGCTTTTGCAGTGAGAATACAGGTGCTCCATCTTTTACTTCTAAATATATAGTTTCTTTGATTTCTAGATTTGGGCATCTGATGATAACCATGGATACTGCCATCTGATTGGTTGCCTTAACTATGAATTTACAATGAGCAAATGTTGACTTCACAGAATTTTGTGAGTCATTCTGCATCTGACCTCTCAGCCAATTTTTCCTGCAATACTTGATTTTGCTTTGTTTCTTTCTTTTATGTTCCAGTTACCTATGAGGATAAACATGCCTTGTTTTGCAGTTTCTTCTTGGACACTAATAGTTTTAGATTTCTTCTTGCATTTGGGGAACTGAAGGAACCCCCACCCTTGCAATATGGTTAATGTAAAAGAAATGTTAAGATTGGTGGGGTATATTTTATGGGGAAAAAAATGTGTGGCTTTAAAGTTTAATCTGTGCAGAAGTAATGGAAATTAATCTTAAGTGCCAACAAATACTCAGTAGTTTTTATTCTGCCCAAACAGAAATTATCAGTGTTTCCAGAGAGATTGTAATCTCAGATGAGGCACCCATGTTTGTGTTGGTTCTTCTCACTCCCAATTTTTGGCAGCAGAAAGAATATAACCACCTTAGATTTCCTGTTTACTTTAATGCACATAAAGTTTGCAGTATAGAGTTAGGACTTGTCATGTTTCAATTTTATTGAGAATATACGCCATTGATTTTCCCTTAGCTCATACATTTAGGTAAACATGTCCTCTCATTTTGGCAGACAAGTTCACTTAAGAAGAAAGTTTGTTTTATCTTGGGTTGTTGTCATAATGTGGAATTTACAACCATCCATTTGTCTTAAAGATTACTCACCTGAGATAGACAAATGTTGTCTTGAGTATTTTTTTTTAAATGTGCATTATTGGGGGGGGGGGGACACATGTTGATTACAAGATTTGTCTATGCAAAGATGCATGGTCCTAAGTGGAAACACTTTTGTACAGTTATTGAAGAAATCAGATATAAAAAAAATACGACTAGAAGAGGATAGTAAAAATGTAGGCTTTAAAACCTCTTTAAACTAAAGGGTAGCCCTTTAGTTGTATTAAAGATGTATTTTGACAGCTGTCTATCTCTTGATTTTGAATAAAACATCTTTTTTTAACCTAGCTTTATATGGGTATCCAACACTGTAGTTTTGTCTTTAAAATGACAGTGGTTTCGGGGAAAGATGTATTAATCTTCCCTTTCACCTGTAAAATGTGAATACAGATCAGCTTTTTAAAGCTAGTTAAACTGTCAAGTTTAAAGCTGACATGGTAAGGCATTCATCTACAGATACAGATGCCAGTGGCAAGGTTCCAAAGAAGTACCCAATTAATTCTGTATGTCGAGGTGGGGAGGGACTTGGGCTTCTGTGCCTGAAACAGCAGCCCCACTTCTCACAGCAAGCCATTTTTTGAAACTGAGAGGTTTTTCAAACACGGTTTTTTGTGTGGTGTAAAAAATCAAAATTCTCTTTAGGAAGCCTTTAGGGTCACCTAAAGTAGCTCTTTGGATCTCTTTGGCCAGTGAATCTCATATCTTTTGAAGACTAACTATATATTTGTCAGAAATCTGCTCTCATTGCCTGTAAAGGCATCTTCCAGATAAAGTATTTTCTTAATGAAACAGACTAGAACACAAGTGTGCACTTTCAGCATATGAAGAATAAAAGAAGCAATGGCTCTGTGTGAGGAAGGGGCTGTTTGGAAGGGGTTCTGTGACCCTTTGATTATAGTGCACTAACTTGAAACAAAAGGAACAAAAAAGTTAAGTTATAAAACATTTTGTTGGGATGAAACATGATGGCTTCATGGTAAAACTTCCTGTCCTTTCTAGTGGTCCTAATGTATCATTATCACAACTGGACAAATAACAGGATCCCTGCAGGTTGGCTCATTGATTTTTAGTTTTACCCACCCTTGGGCCAATTATTCACTTACACAAAATACTATTCCAGTCTTCTGACCTCAGGTTGTAACCCCATTCCATTAAATACATAGGAGACTTTCTGTTGTAGAGCAGATGATAACTTAGTCTTCCAATGAGAAACTTTTATAAATAAGAGTGGAATATGATTTCGTGCATATGGTCACTTAGGAAATGCTAGTACAATAATTTAGAAAAGCCTGTTTGAGTTCATGGATAATATTAGAGGGAAGATGAAGCATGATGGGTCCCTTTGCCCCTGGTGCTGGAGGAGATTCTTCCACAGTGTTTCAGCTATGTATTTTAGACCCTAAACTTAACAATCTTATATGGGAGGTACCTTTAGATACTATTATCTAATACTATTCCATTGTGAAGAACACAACAGACATTTCAATGCACCCCCACCATCCCATGCCATCCCATGTTTTAGAACTGCATCTACCTTCTCAATATGTTACAGAGAATCAGGGCTATTTCTCTCCCCCCGCCCCACCGGTAACGTTTTAAATGTAAAATTTCAACAAAACAAAAGCATAACAAAGAAAATGTAGAAATGTAGCTACATAGATTTGAATATATCAGTTTCACTATGAGCATATGAAATGTGGGTATGCGTTGTTGCACTCAGGTAATCTTGGGGAACAATATACCTCAAAAGGTGGTGCTTGTCCTCTAGGTACTTCGAGTGGTTAGGATCTTTTGTTTTGCTCTTTGATCTATAACATGCACTGCTAGACAGAACGCGCCTAGCCTGGCATTCACGGACACACACACAACAGACTCAAAAAGCAAAGGAAATATTATACAGATGGAAACCCTTAACCTGATGTTGCTTAGGCAGTAAAAATTCCTACTGCTTCCCAATCTTACTCTGTATTTCTAAGGGGATAAAGAGCCTTCTGTTTAAAAGCCTTATAGATAGAAAGAAGCTAACAGGAAAAGAATGGGCTCAAGGCTGTTGCCTGTCTGTCAGTTGTCCTGTGTAGTAGACTCCCAACTGCAGTTCAAGGGATAGGCAGGAGGGGTGGGTACAAGTAGTCCATGATCCAGGGTGGGTGCCAGGTCTGTGTTCAGAGCTTGCCCCCTTCCAGTTTCCAAGTTGCTTGTTCTTATAGCTTTCCTTGTGTTTCCTTCTATGGGAAAAGGGAATATTCCCATTGTCTCTCAGCCTTATGCCAATTGCTAGATGGCTGCTTGATTGCTCTTACCAACCTTAGCTATCTTTTTATTACTGTGTCTGCTAAGTGTCTGTTTTCTATGAGTAAAAGGTGTACTTGTTTGTCTGTATTTGCTGGCTGCTACTGATGGGGTAATTTCAGGTGTCTGGTGACGTACTGGGCCAGCCCAGGACTTAGACAACCTTAGACAGCATTAAGGATATGCTGTAGCCTCCAGTAGACATGGAACAAGAGTTCTTACTGAATAAGATGTACTCTGAGATCCATAGATGCTTGAAATGCAAACTGTAAAGTGGCAATCCATCAATTAATCAGAATGGGATATTCCAGTTCCCTGTTCTGTTCCTACTTAAGACCCTGCGTAACGTAATTATTCACTGATAAGTATTTATAAGTATGGACCGTGAATCAATATAAATGATCAGTCTCAGCAAGTGCATCCAATAGCGAAGGAGATGCTGAAGCTGTGAAAGTGGCTGGGCCAAACCTAGTTTTTAGCAAATGTTACAGTGGCAAGTATTGGCATTTAGCCTAAGCATGTGGAACAGCAATGCTAACAATCCTATTTTGCATGCATAGCCAAAAGTGACAACAATTCATCAGCACCCATTCCTTGATCCAAGCTAAAAATCAATTTATCTGAACAAGTCAACCGCAAAACCATTTCCTTTTTGAATCAATTTTGGAGGCTGTCTTTCCCCATAGGGTCAACTGAGCATGAGAAAATGGATCAAGATATTGTTGACATGAAATTACATGACTGCCACATTTTGGAGAGAACCAGTTTAGTATCCAAGGACCTCCAGTCTGGCAGGATCTCTGCTGGAGTTGATCCTCCTCTTACCATTGTGGCCTGTTTGTCCAGTTCCCCCCCACTCTAGCCCAGGTTGCCATGATGGTGAGGAGGTGGGGCAGGAGGTGCCAGTGCTTGCTCTTCCTGTCAAGGGAGCAAGTGGTAGCAACAACAAAAATTAGGGTGAGGTGCAGGAGCAGCTGGGGGCAACAGCAGTCAGAAGGCTCATTCATGGAGGAAGGAGGCCCACACACGTGTCTTGCTAAGCCCCTTAAAAACCTGGAACCAGCACGGGAGAGAGCCTCATTGTTTGCCAGCGCTGATCAGAAACAAAAACTTTACTCATGTGTAGTTTTGCATTTTAAACTCAGTTCATGGCACCATTGTGACAACAGGAATAAAATGTTATTTGCTTTTGTTGCCTGATGCTATGTATATTTGCTTGTGGATTTGCTAAGCACGATTTTGTTGTAGAAATATTTTTAAGGTAAAAACGGTCGTAAGCATCTGTAACTGTGGACTTGCCTAGCTGGCTGCTCCCTTGACTATAACTATAACTTTGTTTGTTTGTTTGTTTGTTTACAATTGGAAGAAGGCAGGCAGGCAAGCAAGCCGTGTGATGAGCTGGATGTCTCTGAGAGACTGTGGAGGTGGCCCTTAGGGCACATCAGCCCTCAGGCCCAGCCCTAGCTGCACCATTGTCTTCCTTACATAGGTCTCCTATTAGACAGTCCCAGGACATCCAGATTGCAGAAAGCTGCCAGTCTTCCGTTACTTTCACACCTGTCAAAGTTTTGAACATACAGTTTTTTCAAATCATATTAATATTCTGTAAGGGAATTTACATATATTTCCTCTGTGTGTGTACATACATGCAGGGAGTACATGCTTTTATAACTGCATAAATGATTTGGGCAGATCTGCATGACAAGGCCCTGTTACTCACACAATTTCTGGAATTAAGAATTCGCCACCCATTTATTGTTTGAAAACTCTAGTATGAAATTGGATAACTGCAGATAGCACCACTGATGTATGTCTGTGAACCATTTAAAAGTTACTTAGTGAATGCAAAGTCTTTTAAATTGAAAGCAAGCTTAGCATGGGTGGGATTTGCCTCCCAACCTTTCTCTGCTTAACTTTTAATCAGTTTCCTGATGAAATTATACTCATTGATGAATTCCGAAAAGCTTCATGAAAGGCGAAGACCTTGACTTTGCTTAGAATCTGTCATGACCTATGTAGACTTGTCCAAAGACTATGAGCAATAATGCATTACACTTGTGAGGGAAATGTACTGTGAATGATAATATTGGCATACTTTAACTGGGCTTTGTCTCTTCAGTCAGCAAAAAAGGATTGAATCTGCTAAATGAAAGCATCCAATGGAGCCAAGTAATAGTATTACCAAAATGGATTTGGACATAGTCTATTGGCTAAACAATCTCACAAGCAAGAATTTTAACCAAGATGGCATTAGGGGTTCCTGGTTTATGTGTCATTTAAAGAAGTCCCCTTTCCTTTGATAATCTGAATGAAGGAGTTTCTTTAAAGAATTTTGAATGAAGTCACATGATTCTGCTTTGTCCTTTTCACTGAAAAATGTAGTTATAGTGATAACCTGTAGATTTTGGTGCAATGGGATGGAGTAGCTAAGCTCTTTGAGAATAGGGCAGTATCTCAGGGGCATCAAAAGAATTGACCTTTGAGGGGCATCAAAGGAAAAGAGATCAAGGATTTGTGGAAAACCATCTAATGTAGCTGATTATTTACTGAAAAACACTATCTTGCTAATTGGAAATTAAAATGTGTTTGGGTTCTTTAGTCACAGGATGCTGTGTATTATTTCATCTCAGTTCAGAAACAAACCCCTGAAATATGAAGGGACCCAACATTGGATAATAATTCGAAAGGAAGACAGTATGTCAGAGAGGAAAAACATAAACATCCAAATCATTGTCTTGGATCCAAAGATCCCTAAAATAAATGGTCAGGCAGCTATCATTTCTGTCAGCTGCCCCCTACATTTACGGCTGCCCACACAATATCTTGGACCTTTCCCAAGGGTCCCCCCAAGTCTAAAGATTGACTGTGGTGGTACTGAGTTCTGTAGTGGAGAGGAGAGGGTGAGAAAACCTCATACACATTTCTTAGGATCTGAGCTAGTGTTTTCCATGGTAAATGAGGACATAACAGGAATTTCAGATGAGCCCCCTCACAATATATCTCAGCTATCTCTGATTGGAATAAAAAAGATGGCTGACCAAAACAGGTTTGCAGCATAATAATATTCTCCCTCGGTCAGACTCTTGACATTAATGGTATTTGTGAGTCTAATTAATTTATGATTCTGAGATTCAGCTAAATCAATCAATTGCAGCAATCTGATGGTGATACAGGATATGGGATGTTAAGGCAAACAAAGAAGAATTTGGCTTAAAATTGAAGAAGGGATTGATGATCCACAATAAACAGAGTCATCCATGGTTTTGTTATTTTTTTATCCATCTTCATCTTTATGTCAATACTGCTTAACAATTTCCTTGTCCAAGAAAATTGACCAAAAGTATACTAGAAGGCAAAAGTATCCTAGAACTGTTATCCTGTACACACATCTGTGAGAATAAGTGCCATTGAACGCAATGGGATTTACTTCAGAATAGACATGTTATGAGTTTTCTATCAAATTTGTTCGCCCAAAGAAAATAAGAGAGAAAAGAAAAGGGGGCATAGGTACTTACAACTTTTCTTCAGAAGTGTAACTTTTGGGGAATTGCCAGCATGTGACATGTTTCAGACAGATTAGTTCAAAGGGTTTCTCTTTCTTTATTTCTTTCCTTTTTAACAGCAGCAGTATATGCCAAGCTGCCAAAAGCGTAGCAACAATGGCTTAATATTAGCCAGCACCTCAGGACACCTCACCCCCACCTCTAGATTCCTTCCCTTCATGTTTAGAGAGGTTGGAAGTACAGCTGCTATAGCTTTTTCATGGCTCGATTCTACCAACTTTGGGGTAGAATGTTTCAGTTGTTTTATTTCCTTCCAAGAACACTTTAAAAATAAAAGACCATTGTCCTGTTCTTTTTCACCAACGTAATAGCTCTCAGTGAAACTGCAGAACAAGTTTGCACCAATATTTATTTGGTGGTTGTTCTTTGCAACCTCCAAACTGGACAGGTCATTCTTCTCACCAGAGGGACTACGGCTGGATCCAGACTGAAGCTGGATCAAGAGTGCTGGCAAAAGTGGATTTCCTCACCCACTTTTCCAGCTTCCTGAAAATCCTTCACAGGAGACTCTGCTGGATGGGGTGAGCTGTGGTGGTGGTAGAGGAGGAGTCCCTCCGCCATGCTCCACCCCACCAGAAGACATGAAAGAGAAGAATTCCCTCATTCCCTGTTACTCCAGCCCAGAAAATGTGGCACAAGTGGCTCATTATATATGTGCATAGGACATTTTAGCCCTGTTATAGCCTTCATCACACCATCACTGAAGCCAGCATGGGGCAGTGGCTCATTAAGACACAAACAGCTTCTCCGAAAGGGCAGGGGTTACTACAGGATTAGATCTGCCAGCTTCCTCAGCCTCTAGCAGTGGCTGACTCAACAGTCCTCTCTGAGTGTGGCTCAGTTGCTTAGTGGTGAAAGTGACTGAGAAGCTCACCTCACCTGTTCTAACCAGCTTGGACAGGCTGATGAGACTGGTTGGCCTTGACACTGCTTGGTGGTTTTGGCAACACTGGTGCCTCGAATTGTGCTGGGCAGGACAAGATCACCCTATCTAGGGGAGGGGCCTTCCTCTTGTGGAATGCTACTTCCTGTGGAAGGCAGATCCCGGATCCTGCTCTAGACCGCTTCGGCCTCTGTACAACAGGAGTGTCACTGCTGTACTGTTGCGTTCCCACTTTGCATGTATCCATATTTTTCGTTATAGTACAAGAGAAAACATTGTCCGTATCTAAGAAGACACTTGAGGAAGGAATCAACCACTAAAGGAAAAAAGAATTCTCAGATTGTGTTTAGTACAACAACTACATCAGTATATGCATTGCCATGTGTGCAATATACGTGTGCATAGCATCACATGCAGGTTCCATTTCGGAACAGTTGGACATTTTTCTTCAGTCTTTACTCCCCTTTACCCAAGGATTGTCTATTAAGGGCATGAAAGATTTCATTTCTGAAGTTGAGGGCCAGCCTGTTGATGAGATTATAAATGTTACACTGGGACGCAGTGTATTTCCTGACACAAACATTTCTAATGATATGGTGCTTCAGCTGTAGAGCAGTATAGAAATAAAATTAAACAAACAAACAATGTTGTGCAGCATTATTTGAATTCACATCACATTCACTCATGCATTAAAGATCTTGGATTACACTGTTCTAGTATTTAGGAATAAACAGAGTAATTTTTAGAATACATTTCTCTCAGTTTTTTTTAAAGAACTGACCGGCTTGCATTTTTTAATACACTGTACATCAAAATGGGTGCACTGGAGAGGTTTTCAGTTGCCACTCTCTAGTAAAACACCCACCCACATCATGTTAATTACAGGTATTATACAACTATTACTACATAAATTTGGTATGATGTGTCTTTTAGGCTGGTTTGATGCTATTTCTTTCAATAACTGAAGGTAATTTTTTCAACTGCAAAGAAATGATTCAGCTCAGGTGGCCTTCAGAATCAGCAGCACTTACAGTCCTTGTATAAGCATTGCTAAATAGTTGTATTCAGTCTGGTTCAGCAGAAGGGCTCTACGGTTAAGTGACTGGCAATCCAGTAAACCCCATAATTTTTGAACATTCTCACTGCCTTCTAGACTGTTGCATCTTTATTCATGTTCAATTGTATTTCACCTGTTTTTTGTTCTATGGTTATTGGAAAGGTATGTGTTTTGTATTTATAATAGTACTACTAATACTACTTGTAAATTTATTCTGTTATCCCTTACTGGATTTTCTCCATCAGTTTTGTATTATTTAAATACCTATCTCTACACAGGTTTTCCACTCTTCTCAATGAGAGGAAAAATGTCACTACAGAGACATTTCAGTCTCTGCTTCAGTGCTGCTGGATCTCAGTCCATGGCTAGAGGCATAACTTCAAGTTAACACTCAGCTGGAAGAGATGGTCTTTGTTGCTTTCTGATTATTTTTTAAAAATTGTTCCTCTATTCCTAATGGGCTTTGCAAAATGCTTTGAGCACCATCATCGTTGTTTCTTCAAGCTAAATCATTCTCTCCTTCCATACATGCCTGCCAGGATCTTAAGATCATCTTAAGTTCCAGGACCCCCCACAAAATGAGGAGAGGTTATTGAGGAGAGGACCTTTTCAGTGCTGGCACCCCAGTCCTGAAATGCCCTTCCCAGAAAGTCTTGCCTGCCATCTGTGTGTTGAACTTTTCGGCCCTTGGGGAAGACTGTTTACTTTTCCAAGATTTTTCAATCATTCAGCTGTAGTTTTTAAAGACACAATTTTATGTGTGCATAGGCAGATCTCATATAGTTGCCAGCACTGGAAGTTCTAGAGCTTTTTAATGCGGAAACATGCATAGGATTGTACCCTACATTTGTTGTTATGTGTTTAGCTCTTTATACTGCAGTTCATTATTATGCTGACATTTGCTTTTTTCTGTTTTAAGCTTTTGATATTTTATGTTATATTTTAGCATGTTTTGTTTTATGTTTTTAATTTCTGTGAACTGCCTAGAGAGTTTTGGCTATTGGGCAGTATAGGAATATAAATAGCAATAATAATTCTGACTATAAGATCTTAGTGCTTGGAGACTAAACTGGATCGTACCAATTGCACTGTGGAATTACACTGTTGGTTATTGAATCCTTACTGCATTGTGGGATATATGGCAATTGCCATGGTTGCGGAGAGATTTAAAAACTGAAATTTTAATTATGGTCTGCTAACCAAACAAAACCAAAACACCTAGGGTTGATTAAAAATGGTAATTCTCTTCTTCTTTCTATTGTTCAGTGGTTTGGCACGAGATTTTCTCTTTACTAAGAAGATTACACAGCAAATTAAAGTAAATTATAGGTGGGCTAAACCAGGGAACTTAATACTTATGTGGGGTCTGTTCACTGAGTATGCCAAAGATCTCATCAAACCAGCATCGCACCCTGTACGTATTAA
Organism: Varanus komodoensis; assembly: GCF_004798865.1. Taxonomy (NCBI): domain Eukaryota; kingdom Metazoa; phylum Chordata; class Lepidosauria; order Squamata; family Varanidae; genus Varanus; species Varanus komodoensis. The sequence continues at coordinate 23,615,726 of NW_025336480.1, read as the reverse complement.
TGTTTTGTGATACTGGCCAGTTGTTGTTGTCCTTTCCTTTTTATATATACTACTTCTCCCCTTGTGTGGAAGCCAAGTGGCTCACACTGTCTTCCTGCACTTGATTTATCCTCACAGCCAGGGCTTTGGAATTGGTACATAAAACCTTTGACTCTGACTTTGACTCCTCAATTTATGGTACCTTCAACTCCAACCTTTATTTATATATCACTATAGGAATATACTAATTATTTCATTATTTTTCTTTCTTATATTGATTGAAAGTATTCAATCTTGTCAGATGTAAAGAATCTTGGTAGTTGTGTTTGGCATCCAGTAGAGTTCTGATCTTTTCTTTAGTCCTGAAGTAGAAGGCGTGTATTTACTGCTGTCTTTCTCATTCACAGCTTCTAACACTTTAGAATAAAAATGCTGCAAGTTCCTTTTTAAATCTTATGCTCCTGTACGTACATTTTTTTCAGAACCACAAAAGCTACTAATCTTTGCAGCACATGCTTTTTCACATTCGTCATCTTCTACAACACACCGACACAAACAATATTCCCCATCTGTTGTTATTGTAAAATGTTCAAAAACAGCTGACTTTATTGACACTTTTTTGCCACTGTGATTTTTTTATGGGGCTTCACTTTCACTAATATAGGAAATTAAAATATATCCTGAAAATATAAGCTGAAAAATAAGTTGCTTAAATTATCTGTGAAACAGAAAATTTTAACATATTATTTATATTACAATTTAAACTTATTAGGAGTCACAGTTGGTAATTTTACCAACTCCAACTCTGACTCCAGTTTTCCAAGAATTGCTTCCAGCTCCGACTCCATAACTCTGACTTCAGGTCCACACCCTGCTCACAACAACAACCCTGTGAATTAATTAGGCTGAAAATGAGTGGCATATGCTAAGCTTCTACTAACGTAAATGACATTGAGCTAGTCTAAATTATCTCCAGCACAGCACCGCTAGCACTTCCTGAAGTGACAGATTTACTGGAGAAACCTTCCCTGCTACCAAACAGTACTGGTGTTGTGCTGGAATTTATGGAAGTGCAACATTTCTGCAATGCTGCAGCACTGGATACAACTGAAAAACCCATTTTTTTTTTTTTTTTTTTTGAAGTAATGCTCGACTTCAGCCCTTTCCCTTTTGGTCAGCGCTACCAGAAGTGAAGTGCTTGTGATGGTGACTTTCACCCAAACTGTTACGTACCTTTGTGAAGCTGCTTTGTATGCATCAGAATGTAGGAAGACTTGATGCAGCACAGTGGATTAACAAGCGTGAAAGTAATCTGAACAGAATCAATGTGTGTGCAGTGGCAGCCGTCCATTATCCAGGCCAGGGTATTATTTATTTCATTGAAAAATAGACCCATTTCCTCCCAGTGAGCCTCTCCATGAACGTTACTGCCATAGGCATCTGTATTTTGCAATTTTTAAAGTACATTTTAAAAGACTTGCTAATTAGCCATTTAATTACACGTTCAGGCTTAGAGGGTGCATTTGCTTTTGTAAGCAGTTATTTATCAGAAAGCACTCCTTTCCTAATGCTTTTGTTTCTGCTTCCCACAAATTAAATTACAGAGAGATTTAATTTTGAGCTAATTAGGCATGAACACAGAGAAGAGCTGTGTAAGGCAATTGAAACAACATGGCCAGTCTAGGACAGCATTAGTCATATTAAATTTCTATATAATCTCACCTGAGTTAAGACGATGGGAACAAGACAAATGCAGAGAATGCTGGAGTTGTTGCCAAAATTAGGAGGAAAAAAGCAAATGAATTCAAGTTGCATCTTCTGGTTCTATCAGTTATAAAACTTGAAAATTTAGGAGACATTCTGGAATCTAGTGTGCTTTCAGTTGGTTCATTTGTAAGTCGTGCATACAGGAAGAGTATGCCTAAGGAAATGAAGTGCTTGATGACATGTAAGTTTTAATCCGTGAAATTTAAACCAATCTATTTTGCTGGGAATCAAAGATTGGCAGCAGTTATCAAAAACATAAATGCGGCAAATTAAATCATCATCCCACCTGACATTGACACATGAGCCTCACAAGTTCGGTTAGGCAAAACAGTCCCTGTTATTGTTTTTGTAAAAGATCGTGTTTGAAGCCTTCCTCTCTTTTAATTCAGATGTTGGCCTCAGATGAAACACCTGCTGTGGGAATCTGTAGTCCAGGCAGTATGTCTCAGCAGAAAAAAGAGGATGGCCTTCATAGCCATGCTATGATGAGAGGGAGCTGGACCAGTGCAAGACCAGTGCAAGCAGGGATCTGTTTGGAACTGATTTCTGCCTTCTTTTCTACCTTCTGGGCACATGGGGATGACACTGACATCAGGCTATAATCTACCCAAGCCCAGGTAGCCACTTGACCACCATGCCATCTCCAACCCTGACTTGTCTCGTGTCATATGGATGTCCCACTTTTCCTCCCAAGTCCTGCGTGAAGTTAAAGATCCTTGGTTGTGTTTATGTAGGTTCATTCATTGATGGGAGTAGGAGATTATTTCCAGATGGGTTGGCCTAGTCCCTTCATCTGTCCTGTAGGAACCTGATGAAGACCAGAGGATCTTGGCATCTATATTCTGACATAATATTTCCAATAATTTTTCATTCCTTCAGACTGGATTGTACCACTGACTGGTCCATACAAAACTCCAGAGAATGTTGAGCCAACCTGAGCATTTTAAATTTGGCATTTCAGTCTAGATTTGACTTGTCAGCTGAGAAGGATGCTTAATTTCACCTTGATATTTTGGGGTGAGGGGAATCAAACCTGGAACATTCAGCTTGTGAAGCAAGTGCTCTACTGCTGATCGAAGGCCTTTCCCTGGAGCACTGCATGTTTTTTTCAAAGAAGGAACATCTAATATTATCATTATCAAATCCTCCTTTAATAAAGAGCAGTCATTTACTCATCCATGCTGTTAAGTCCACTGAATACTTCGATAGGCAATTGGTTAACCAAGTCCCTGTCTTCAGGCATAAATATTCCCTGCTTTCACCTGCACAAGCTACCTCATTTTCAGTATGAAAGTATTTCTGGTCATTTTATGTGCAGCTTTATGGTGTGTTTAAAATGTATTTCTCTGAAAAAAACAGCCTTCAGCTTTTTTCCCCCCAGACTGTCTTACTTTGGGCAATATCAATTCAAATATAGGCTGTTTATGAAACGTTATTGCCCAGTGGCGACGAGGTTGTAAGCAGGTACTGTAAGTATTTTGTGCCATCTTTATGACAGGTTTCAGGCTGGCTCATTCTTTCAGTTTGGGCTGAGAGGGGAAAAAACACATTTCCCTGAAAGATTTGCATATTGGAAAAGGAATTGTGTGGGTTTCTATGAAGGAAAGCATTACCTTATCTTTTGTTTTATTACATAAAGGAATTGCTGTTCTCCAGGAAAATGGCTTCTGATCTTAAAAGTCCCAAAGAAACTACAATGGGTCAAATGGAGTGTTATATCTGGCACATATGGTATGGAGCTATTCGTGCTAGTTTTTCTTCTTTTACCTCAGTTTAAATATGTGCATCTCATTGCCTTTTTTTTCATGAAATTGCACCACTACCCCATCACCTTATGGGAGAGCTGGAAGCAGGGGGGACCTACTTTCTTGAATCCAATTTGTGCTGTGCATGTTTACACAAAGGTAAAGAAATTCTTACCATGCTGAACAGTACATTTAGCTTGACTCAGTAATAGAGAATTTAAAAGTGACAAATAACAACAAAGCAACTAAAAACTGAAAAAGGTTATTTTAGGATGCAGCATTACACATGTGCAAAAATTATGAAGGACCAATGCCCTTCAGATAGTTGTAAGCAAACAATTCCAATCTGGAGAAATGGCCTCTTCAGTTCCCCTAGCTGGGGACAGGATCCTGAGCTATGTAGATGTGATGCAACTGTTTTCCCTTAACAGGTGTTTTGGGTCTTACCGAGACTGTGAACCTGAGCATAGAGATCTGTGCTTCATAAAGGAAAAGGTTGCATCTATAAGTAACTTTGCTTGAGCAACAAGGTCTACCTGAGGCTGGATATGTCTTGCTCTTCAGTCTGAATTCTCATTCGTTCCCTGCCCTCCGATTCTGATTGCTTTTCATTCCTGACTAGTGGTTTCTGATTCTTGGGTTTCCTGCTCACAGCCCAGTCCTGATAGCCAACCAAAAGTGAAACATAACCAAATGCTAAATAGGTTGCAAAGCAAGGGGTCAAAGCAACAGTAGACGGTGGAAGCATGGAACAGAAAAAAGAAGAGGTCAGAGGCAAACTGGATCTGCCCCAAAGGAGCACTGCATACACCCTAGGAATGTGCGGCTGCCTGGCAATAGAACAGTGGGAGGATAATAGATATTTGGAGGGCTGTGGGCCTGGCGAACCAAGTCATTATGAGTTGCTGGGGATAGAATCTAGACACCTGTACCTTTCAGAATTGTAGTATAGGAAAAAATGGCCAGTTCTGGTCATAATGAGTGATACCTCTGTTTCCATATGTATGGTGCTTCAGACTGAGAACGGGTGTCAGCGCAAACATTGATTTAAAACTTGTGTTAGCTGAAGGCTGTATTAAACCATGTTTATCCAGGGTGTGTGTGTAGCAGAAAGCATTCACACATTTTACAAATAAAACAAGAAAGGAGGCTGCATATAACAACTCTGTTTATTTATCAGTAGTTGAAAAGCCTGATTTTCAAGTCAATGATAGACTGTAGATGTGTACTACAAATGCAGCTAAAGAACAGAAGGGATCTTCCTTTTTTCCTTTCCTTTGAAGAGAGATACAATTTTTAAGAATATATAGCCACTGTTCTATAAATGGAAAGGTAGCTGCATTTTATCTTAAATTATGGTCTCTGACTGAGATTGTAAAACAATTCCAGTACAAGTGGGAGTTCCTACAGATTTTTAAAGCCTTTTAAAAATCTTTTAGAAAACTTCCACTGTTGATGCTTTTCATAGTTTGAACTTTTGAAGACCTGCAGTGGATGCAACATGGATCCCAACTTAGCTATTGATGTACAGAGACATTTTGAAACTTGACACTGCAATCCTATGCACAACTGATTTCAGTGGGACTCACCCCTGCACACAGAATTGCGTGTTTAGTATTTGAACACAGGGCTTTTACAATGACTGCTGTATAGGGGGACTAGCAGCTGCCAGAGTTCAGGGCCAGGCGATGGGTGGCCAGAGAAAAGTTGGAAGAACCAGGACCAGTGCAACAGTACTTGAGGTGAGACCTGAGCTGAGTCCAAAGTCCAAAAGCAAGGTTTAGTGGCAAGTCCAGGTTGTAGTCACAGAGCAGGAACCTGAAGTACGTATCATGGTAGAACAAGGGCATGATCCTGAGCAAACCAGCAGTCAAGAACAGGAAGACAAACAGAAGTGTAGGTCCCTTGAGGCAGGATACATGGCAAGGCAAGATAAATGGCAAGAGTCAGGCAAGGGGCAGGAGCTGAACCACAGCTAGCAGGCCATTCTGCATTGCTGGGGCAACATAGCACAGCAAGATGCAACAGGAACTAAATGCAGTAAAGGTCAGCCAAGGAGCTGAACCACACCACAGCTAGCAAGAAGACCCGTGTTACTGAGATGAGACAGGATACAGGTCACACACGATGCAGGCACTAGAACAAGCAGGAAAAGCTGTACTGCTGAAGCCAGTGACGGAAGGAAGAGCTTGCTCTTATACAGCTCTTCCTCCAGGGCTTCCAGCTGGCACTCACCAAGAGGCTAAGCTCTCCAGCAGGGCCTGGGACTGATCCTGTGAATATTAGTTCTTGTTCTGACTAAAGGTGAAGCCCCACAGCAACCTGACAGCAGCCTTGCTTACTTGGATACTTTAGGAATGCCAGTACAATGCTTCTAAATCTTCATCTTGGCAAAACTGTGACATTAACACAAGAATTCTTGCAAAGTGTCAGTGTCGTGTACTAGGCATCCCCTCCCAAGCAAGACAGTCTGTCCAGCACTTTTTCTAAGAGTCTTTCTCCTACACAGAAAACTATAAGCATTCACACACCTCTGAGCATAAACAAGATGTGTTGACCCCTCTCTGCCCCCCTTCACCTAAAGCTTTGCTTATGAACCCTTTGGGGCCTGTCTCTGGAAGACTGGGCAATGTGGAACCTGCCGCACCTGCGTTCTGCACTCTGAGCCCCTAATTGGTCCAGCCAGTGGCTGTGCCACTGGGCCCATGGGTCCACATCTTCAGGAGGCTGGTGTTCTCCATCTGAGAGGCTACTCGGTTCCACATCTCCCCACCCCCGTCCTTCATCTGCTCCATTCCCACAGGTGGGAGGGAGACTGGGCCTGGTGGGTGTCCTTGAGCTACTTTCATCCAGAGCAAGCTCGGACTGGCGACAACAATTCCGTTATCAGAGTGTGAGCTCTGAGGCTCATCTGGTTCTCCCAATTCCACATCATCCTCAGAGTCTGAGCTATCAGTCCACCAAAGCAGGCCATTTCTCGTGCACATCTGGGTATCTCATCAGAACGTGTGCGCAGGATTGCCATTTATATTGTAGCTGGCACAATGGCCATTAAGCAGCATCCTGAATTGCTAGCAAGGGTGGCTTGTTGCTGTGGTTAAGAGGCCAGCCCAGAACCCTAAAACAGCCATTGGTTCTGGGGGGCTTGTTAATCATGGCAACAAGCCACCTTTGTTGAGCCATCTTCACTGACTTCAAATGGTGGTAAATCCTCACTCTGTGAGACCAGCATGCATGGTGGAGAAACTCAGCTACCCTGGCCATTAAGAACAGCATAGTTCTCAGTAAAAACAAGAGGCACAATTAATCTGCTCTTGGTGCTAAGACATAGCACTCTTGCTCTCTCTCTCTCTTTCTCTCTCTCTCTCACAGAGAGAGAGAGAGAGAGAGTCAGTCTAGTTTGCAGAAATAGAATAAGAACAACATTTTATTTTTTTTTTAAATGCTAACTCTTTTCACATCTTGACTTGAAACATGAGTTTCCTTGGTGAAGAGGCAGGCATTGCATTTTCTGTAATCATTAGCTTTAAGATCCTATTTGAGTAAACAGTGATTTTCATGGATTGTTCTAGTATTTATTTCTTGAATAATGGGGTTGTAGGAATGCAGGTTCCCATAAAAGCTACCTTTTCTAATCAGCATTCCAAATACTGTTGGATTGTTAACTACAATCAGATAGGTTCCCCCACCATACATTTTATTAGTGCTAGAACTGCTACAACCAAGCTCTGTTTTAAAAGCACGCAAATATAAATTGTATCAGAAGTTGTAATACGTTATGATATGGCAAAATAGTAAAACAAAAATGTTCCATAAGATATATTAGGTAAAGTGGGAAAGCTAAAACTCAGGCTATGGATCAGGACCTACATGTGTGCATCTAGGCATTTGTGGAAATAGGGATGGGGACTTGGCCGGTAAGCATGCTCGTGATCCCCCCACCTGTTCATTTGTTTGCTTGATTACTGTCTGTGTTTATGGTTTCATAAATTTATGATGATTACCAAAACTACCAGTTCAGATATAACACTAAACCGTAGTTTATGTTCTACATTTGTGCAGTGTCAATATTTCAGTGCAGATAAATTGCCTGTGATAAACACAGCAATATAGTTCCATGGATAGGACTATGTGGTGAGAATAGAAAGGAGAGAAAAAGGAAAGTTGCTCCAAAAGGTTTGGTGTGGTCCTTCTGTCTCATAGTAATCCTAGTAATTAGTTCTCTTTCTCAATCACTTACTCTCAATTCTGATCCTACCTGTTGTGGGGCACTAGGGTGGCCTGGTTTCCTCTTTTACAAAGGAATATCCTTCACGTGAAGGGCTGCCAGAGGATTGTTGTCTGTCTGAAATGTCTAGTCCAAGCCTGGTTTAAAGAACATCAGAAGGAAGTGTCAACTGGGTGCCACTGAGCAAGAGACACAGACTGAGAAAGACTCACAGTTACCCAATCACAGTCTTGCACAGTATGATGTGATGTACTGGATTTCTATTTCAATTATAGTTTCTATACTTGCATCTATACATCTAAATTGGGATATGCAAATGTTAGGCAAATAAGCGACCTCTTTTTTCTGATGCGTATCCTGTTTCCTGGCAATTCACAAGTGGCTATCTTAATAAGGTTTGGCTTAGCTAGAAAGCTTTATCATCTTTATTCTGTTTAATCTATGTTGGAGTGTGACTTAAGATGGCTCTAGCACAGTTGTGAAGTTAGGACTCACTGATATACAAGATGCCATGTGATGATGAATCTCAAACAAAACACAGTTCCCTGCATGAACAAAAAGTTGTGACATGTTGAACAATAAAGTCTGATCTCTGCTGCCACTGAAGGAAGCCAAGATATGTTCTTGCTCTGTGTGAGGGGCAAACCAGAACTTTTCGTTAGATGTTTATTTTAAACAAAAGTTTGACATAAAGATCTCCGTCTTGTTACATCTGAAACTGAATGCATGTGCATTTCTCAGTCTTCAAAAGAGAGAGTACATTTCATCTCCCTCCACTGCTTGAGAATAGTTATGGGGTGTCAAGCTGGCGTACTGAAAAATCCTGCTCTGACATGTGCACACAGTTTTGATGGAGGGAATGTACAGCGAGTAAGGCAACAAATGAGTGCTGAATTGACCAGTCATTCAAAGGCTGCAACAATCCCCTCATTGCAGTTTGTTGGAATGCTTCTGGGATGCTGTTCCTCTTCTGTCGAATCTTCAGAGACTGATTCTGAAAGTACCAGCAACGATCCATTCTCCTGTGGATGATTTCCTGATATTCAGCCTTTAGCACATTCCTAAGGAGGACAGCCTTTATTTCCGGTAGTGTTGGTGCACTACTGGCTTCAGGTGTTTGAGGGCTATTGGGCAAGAGTCTCTCAAAAGGCCCTTCCTCGGTGAGCCTACCTTCTTGCTGCATTGTCCTACTACGTTGCTACCACTTGTTTGCTCAACAGGTAGAGGAGGCAGCAGCATCTACTGTTCCTCCTTCTCACCACAGCTACTTGGGTTGGAGCAAGAGGCAAGTGGACAAGCAGGTTGAGATGGTGGAAAAAGGGCTCCAGGTAGGTCTTGTCAATGGGCTGGAGTATGGACCCTTGGCAAATCCCTGGCCAAGCCCTCTATGGGTGTTTTCTTGTGCCACATTGTTTTCAGATCAGATAAGAAGACAAGCTTAGCTCACAGGTTCAGGAAAACAGACACCTTTTCTTTGGCCTGGGCATTCAGTCTGTGGGAAGAGATAATGTCTAGAGTGTGTTGACTCTGGGTACAGCTAAGTTTACTGAGTTTGAGTTCAGAAGTTAAGTGACCTGGAACTTTACCTTCAGTTGTGCATAGCTTTTCCATTTCAAAGAATAATAAAGGTGGGCATAGTCTTCTGGCAGTGCTTCCCAATACTGCATGTGATGCGATATATCTTACAATGCGGTCTCTCATAGGCTGGAACTGTGGAGTGAGGGAGAAGATAACATTGAACATTTAACACTGGGGAGATGCATCATGGTTGTGGACTAGAGTCATGAAAAAGCAACAACAAAGAGGTTATGCTGAGGGGTACTTTTCAATCCTCCAAAACTCTTCTTTTGTCTCCATTTTAACAGGTAAATAAATGATAGAAAGAATTGTCAACCCCCTTGCACACGCATACATGACCAGGGTCACAAATGATTCAACATGTAAATATAGCCATCATTAGGAATTTAGCAGCCCAATGCTATGTCTTTCGTCAATTGGGGAAGTTCATTCACTGTCAACCTTTTCACTGGGTAGTGTGTGTAATAACTGACGTTATTCTATGTTCAGGCTTCTCACTAGTCTATATGTCTGGGGACCATGCCGCATAAATAATAAGTGTTCATTCTCTTTGTTCATTACTTTGGTGAATTATGAATCACCCTTTTTATGATTGAAACCTGCCACTTGAATGAAAGAGTTTTTCAGTTTATTTCAGAGTCATTTTAAATAGAGAATGATAGTGCAGCACAATATTAAAATTATTGAACCTCTGTGATTAAAATAAATATCCATTCCATGGGGATATGAAATGTAGTGAATTTATGGCAAGCCTACTTCATCATCATTTCACTGCTGCTACTGACACTTTTCTGAGACTCCTGTTATTTCTGCTAGAACTGCCTGGAAGTGAATACTTACCATTTTACTAAATAATGATTATCTTGTCAAAAATAAATGCTGTGTTTCTTGTGAAATGAGGGACCCCGTGACCCAGAATAAATAGTCTAAGCAATGTAACGTAAGCAGTAAGATGTGACACAAATGCCAAACTTTTTGATAAAAATACATGTATTAGGCATCTCTTGTCAGTAAACACTGAACTGACTGTGTGTGTTTGCTTCTAGATATCTGGAAAAGTAGTGTAGATTACTTATCAGGATTTGCTTTTTTAACCCTATTTATTCATTTAGAAATGGGAAGCCAATACGCTGCGTACAGATACTATATGATTTGTACAATTCCTTCACCAAAGTGCACAGATAAGCTAGTATTGCCCTTCTTTGTAATGAATATATAGTTTATATTTGCATTCAAAACAATGCATGAAGTGGGCAGAAATGGAAACAAGAGGAATGTAAAGATCGGGGGCTGCTTTACACATTCAGCTTTGGGAGGACTTCCCCTTTTGGTTTCGGCTAGAAATTTTAATGTGCTGAAAGGGAACCAGGCCATCTCTCCACAACCAGCACCTGCGCAGTTTCCCTTGTGCACATGCATGCTTCTTCATCACTACTGACAGTGGAAAGCATGTTTCTGTGCACGTTTCTGCTACCCCCCCCACCCTGCACATGTTGGAATATGGTACACTAAGACCCAGACACCACTAGGACCAAGTATATCTCTTCCTTTACAGAGCAGAACTTTTCTTTACAGAATAGAACTTTTAAAATGCATCTGATGTAAGCAATGCACAGAGCCTAGTCTGCATGCTTTCTTTGCATTCTGGGAAGTCTTAATTTCTCGCTTACTGATTCATGTCAAAGCCTTCCCAAATCAATGTATGCAAAAGACTGGTAGGCAGAACTTGTCAGCATAAGATGGTTAGGTGCATGAGGAAAAATACTTTTATTTACATGGTGCTTTGCAGAGACTTGTAAACTACTTTGTCTGCCACTAAAAGCCAAAACTGTGCCAGGAGCTGAAGTCAAGAACTCTGCCCTGACAGTAATTTCCAGGCCTGGATCCTTCTCTTTTGAGATCCTTCTCTGGGCCCTTCTCTTTTGCTGTGGCCCAAAGACTCACAGTGATGGAGCCTCTGAAGAGGCATGTAAATGTCTTGCATCCCCAGTGCTTCTTGTGTGTGCCACGAGGAGACAACACTTCGTGAGACATCAGCCCATGTGAGGAAATAACATTTGGACTATTGCAGCTGCTGTTTCCTCTGACATGGGCCACAGCCTAGAAAAGATGCTCCAGAGTAGTAGCTGGGGCATATCAAATCTGAGGGAAAAGTTGCACAAATTGTTCACTTTTATTTCATATTTATTTAATTGTTTTCATATTTCATATGCTTTCATAATGCAGTTTGTAAGTTTAGGCTTAATTAGCTTCTTCAATACCATCAGAAGCTCTTCTGGTGGCAATTGGAAGAGAGAGGGGCCACCTCTGGGAGCTGGATGTCGGCAGCTCACCAAATTCCCTCAAAACGAAGCAGATACAGGTTGTTTCCAATCCATTTTAGACTAGACCTGGTATAACCACAGTAGCCAGTGTCATTAGCACAAAAGTAGTGTTAGATGTTCAGAGGTTCTGACCCCCGATGGATTCCAGGCAGCTGCACTTTGCATCCATTAAAGTTCTGAAGTCAACTTCAGAGGCAGCTCCATGTTAAACTTACTGTGGTAGTCCAGTTCGGAGATAACCAGAGCATGGATAGTTAAAGCCGGGTTCTGCTGTTTATAGTAGGTCACAGTTGTCATACAAGATTGCAGCCTTTATACATATCAGGAGACCATACAACTCCCAAAACCTCCAATTCATCTTGATTGATTTTTAGGTTGTACTTCCTCATCAATTCCAAAATGATATTGAAGTGCCTGTTCTACAGCCTTGCTGGGATTTGCAGGTAGAAAAGAGGAGAGTTGTGTCAGTCTAAACTTCTAGATGTCTTCTTCCAGCAACTTCATAAAGTTGAAAGACATGGGGGATGATGGAATCCTGAAGCACCTGACAAGTCAGTAGTAATTACCTTAGTCATTGATCACTGACTTCTCAGAATGACCAGCCCAGAAAGTCTGGAGCAGGGTTAACCACACTACTGGTGCTTTAAGAGCAGCCAAGGTCACATCTTCCGTCAAGGAGGCATTTAATACCTCTGATATAAGTATTCAGTCTAGTTCTGATTGCTTTTAATATCCATTATGGTCAAAGGTTCAGAGAACAAACGGCTAACTATCACAATTTAGGTAGATTGCCTAAATTCTCCATTTGAACGGAGAATTGTAACATCACGACTAGATGCTGATCTAATGACCTTCATCCTCTACCCTAACTATGGTTTTCAACTTAGTGTGAAGGAGAGCCATTTCACCAGTTGCAGTGGATTCCTGTGGAAAAGGCAATTCAGCACCTCAGCTTTGTATGGATACTTACTACAGGGTGGTAAAAAATGGCCTCTTACCCGTGCTGGGATTAAGTCTGTGCTTCTGTTTTCTGTACTCTAAATGCCAACTAGGTATTTCATTAACTTCAGTATACCAAGCAGCAAAGTACTAGAAGTATTAAAAAGTGACTCATCTCCCCGCTTCCAGGTAGAGATCAGGGTTTCTACAGGACAATCCAAGAGATTTTTAGGAGTCTTCCAAAGACTTCAGAAAACTTTGGGGGGTTTATAATTTTCTGGGGGTGGACAACTTCAGTTGTTTCTCCACCATTACGGACTTTACAAGTAGCTCAAATGGATAACTTGCATGATCTATCTATCTGTCTGTCTAACCAGGAAGTGCTCTGTCCCTCGGGATGGAACTGTTGCTTATTCACCTGCTCCCAGGTTCACTACTCTCTAGCTTCAAACCAAACATCAAACCCAGAGTGTAGCCAGCCACCTCTGTAAGGCCTGATTATTTGAAACCAGCTCACTGTTGTCATTGCAGCCATGAAACCTGAGTTGCTACAGACTTTTCTGGACTTCCTAAGTGTTAGGAAAATTGTAGGTCAATGGGTAGTGATTTTTGTAGTACAGAAAGAGCTATTTACATATGGCCACTAGGTAGATTTGGTAAATAAACATAAATTTATATCTTTGAACAAAATTGTCCCTATGAAAAACATTTTATGGTATGTGACAGTGAGGTTAAGTGCCGATAAGATAATACAGTGCACCACTTAGATATCTGTGCTTCATTCATGTCCTTTGTACTGTTATTATAATTTTCTCATTTTACTCTAAACCTTTAGCCTTTTCCATGCTCTGCATTGTGTAGAATCTTCTTAGAAGCTAAAATACCATTATCTGATGGATCCCTTGGCAGCAGCTGAACTTAGTTCTTCTGTGCCAAAACAAAAGACAGCATTGTTGGAGTGTTATGTGAAGTTCATATAGTAATAGACTGCACATCACGTAGAAACCAGCTAGACTCACATCTGTATTTTGTATTCAGGTGTAATGTATAGGTTCTTGCTTATGCACATCCCAGAAAAAAATACCTGTACTGTTTGCTTTTAAATTAATTTTATTTGTGACATTGCTTGAATAAAAGTATAGGGAATTTGCTAGCCATTCAGTTCAGGAATTCAACATATCTAAAACTGCAGCTTTCATTATATCCTGTCATACTCTTTAAAAATCCATGGATATCCATATATCAAGGATTTCTGGTGACTACTGGAAAATGTATTTCTCAGTAACTACCTCATCCCTGGAGACTCCCCAAAGTATCATTTGGAAATGATTAAAGATGATTTTGTTGCTCTTAGCTTCATAGTGCTGAAATTGAGCTCATAGAAAGGGTGTGTGTGGGGGGGGGGGAGAGAGAGAGAGAGAAATCCATCTGTATTGGTATTTGTTGTGGAAAACCCCTCAGTTGTTTTTATAATGTGTGTGTTGTAATCTAATGGGGTTGGACCAGCTTTGGGCTCCGCTCAGTTAGATGCTAGGACTGAGGAGGGAAGCCTTGCTAGTCCCTTTCTGCCTCCTGAAAAACGACACAGGAGAGCGGGAGGCATTCCTGAGTAGCATGCAAATGGGGCCTGAGGAATTGCAAGGGGAGAGGAGATTGATGTTCTTGCAGTGGGAGCTTCTCCTGGGCCTGAATGTCTTCTCTGAATGAGGGGAGATGTGCCATGTATGGAAAGCACCCAGCTGCTTCTAACCAATGGACAAATGCTTCAGACTCAGTGCATTATGAAATGACCTCTTTTTTTGTTACAACCTTGCACAATACAAATCTGTATGGGATGAAATTTCACATGAAGAGATATTGCTTGGCATGTCAATGCCTGCTAATGTAGTTTTGATGTAGTGAACTTAATTTGTATTACTAAGTTGGATGAATGTGTGGTGTTGACAGCAATATTTGTAAAGCTATGTAATTATTGATTTGCCAACATAGCATAGTTGACAATTTGCCAAATATAATGAAGGGCAATATATGCATTAACTGAATGACTATGGAAGAAACAAGCATTTTTAAAGAGATGCTTAATTCATTCTAATAGATATGTAGTAATTACACAGAAAGTATTGCTATTTTCTTCATTATTAATGATTAAAATAACTGACAGAATAATAATGTATAATTAAATTAAGAGTGTTTTCAAGAGTAAATACTTAAAATCTTTGCTTTTATCTGATCTTTTGCTACAGTTTAATGCTATGTTAGAATACTATTTATATGCCTACCATTTTTCTTCTGTTTTATAATTTCTTCATATTGGGAAGCTCTTTTCAAAATACAGTACAAAAAAAGAATCCTGAACCCAGAATGGATATTGAATTTTTCTTAGATGGAAGGCAGGAGTGAGTTAATTCTATTGGGACCTCAGCTTAAGGAATGCTGGATATTTCAATCCTGAACCATAGACTGTTAAGCCCTCCCTTCTGGCAAAAAATCACCTCAAGAGTAGGTCAGTAATTCAACGGCACTTCCCAAGGGCAAGATAAGGAATAAGTCTCTTACAGCACATGTGACTGGCAATGGATCAAAATTGTAAGGCAAACTAGAAATTAAATTGCTTTTGTACTAAGAAACCTTGGGACTAAATATAGAAAATGCTTTAACACCAGGGGCCTGGTCCAGCAACTGAACCTCACTTCAGATTCAAGAATGGGAAGAAAACAAACAACTTGTGTCAAAGTCAAAAAAGATATACAGATTATTGAATATGATGAAATATAGTTGCAGAATATAATGATGCACTCCTTTTAATTGTGGACATATTGGGTTGGACCCGATGGCCTTCTGACCCCTTTCAACTCTATTATTCTATGATTCTATGACCTGAATAGAACCAGCGATGCTATGTGAGCCTCCAAAGTTGCTTGGGTGGTGACATGTCAATTGCTCTTCCTAAGCTGAGAATGAAAGACAATACCTTTTGCCATGGATTTTATGCAATTCCTTTCTTCCTCTGTTTCAGAGGCTGTGAGGACATGTACTTCCTGGGAGACAGAGGAAAGCAAAGCTGCTTCAGTAAAGCAAACGATTTGAGTTCTCACAGCAGAAGCAGCTCTTCTCTAAAGAATATACTTAGGGAAAGCAATGTCAAGGCAATTATCTCTGGTGCTTTTCCAAATAAGCTGAAGGCAATAAAGCCTTGGCATGGCTCCAAAAATTATCTTGGCTTTGGGACAGTGGACGAGTTTTCTACACTATTTGTTGAACCTTATTTACTTAATTACTCCTACCTGTTCTTCTGGTAGAGCTGTACAATAGAGGAACACTATCTGAACTGTAGCCACATGGAGATGCTGCAAAGGTTCTCAGTTTCGGTTTCATGCATCTTGTTTTATTATATAGCTTGTGAATATTTTCACAATAATTATGATGTTTGCCATTGTCATACAAAGTGTGTCTGGAGAGCAGACAAGAACTCCTGAGTTCATCTTGGTTGATGCAGGTATCAAGATTGGTGGGAAGATTATGCTACACACACACACACACACACACACACACTACTCCAAAGCAATGAGGCACACCATTTGGAGTGAATGGCAACTGTTCACTTATCAAGGACAAAGTACAGGAACACATTTAGTAGCAGTACTATTAGTTTGTGGCCTAAAACAGCCAATTGGGCAACATGTATTGTGTTAGCAACCTACTTGACAGGGTTGTTGTAAGTGTCGCAATACAATACAGTGCTTAACGCATTTTTTTTGTTTTTAAAGGAAAGAATTTGAACTGTCAGAAGAATCTTTGTAGTTTTAGAAAGGGGAAATGTCCTGAAAGAATGTTTGAATGAGTTTTTCTATTTGTAACATGTATCATATGTTGATATGGGGGGGGGCACAATATCTTTAAGATTAGTTTTAATTGTATGCTTAATATGTTTTTATCTCAGTTCTTTTTTTTTAGTTGTATTTTAGATTGAAAAATTAATTTAAAAATATAAAACAATGCTTAATTCATTTTAATAAATACACAGAAACTATTACTGCTTTCTTCACTTCAAATGTTTTGAAGCACTATATATATATGCATTTCATGTAAGAAGCAGGAGTCAATCATTACAGGACATGCATTGCCTGAGATGAGGAAATAATGAATATATTGTTTGACTGATAAGCAGTACGGTAGTTTCAAACTGGCTTCAAGCCAAGTTTCACATGAAAGCAGCTTTGGAGAAACACAGAGAATTGAAAACTGATATATGTGGTAAGGAAGACAAGAGGATCAAAGAGGATGTGCAGTTCTATTAATGTCTGTGTTCACATATACCGCTTTGGGGGACAAATTCATTTATGAGTTGTACCAGTCTGTTCAGAGGCCAAAATTTGGGGGCAGGGTGAAGAATATTAAGAATAAGCTGAAAGGTACACTTTAATGCATGACTTACTTCCCCCCAAAGGGGATATTTGTTATTATTTAAGTAATGATGATGCCTTTGTTACTTTAATATGATTAAGATCTTTAATGTGTTTTTCCTTTTCAGTTTCAAATGTTGGATATGTCAGTTCTGCATGATTTTCTTTAGGAGCCTTTCCACATAAGGCATGTATTGTACTCTCATGACTCACAAGTCACTTGCACGTACTTTGCATAATGTTGTCATTCTCTGGGGGCTCCCCTGTTCTTTGCAAACAATATAGCAGGGGTTTTTCTAATGAAGAAATTCTGGTATTTCCTTTAATGGCAGTATGAAACCCTGGTGTATTTGTGTGATTCTGCTAAACCACAGCACAACCTTCTGGTTCTGTTTTAGAATATAGAGAAAGAAACAGACCCCATTCCCTTTCTCACTCCCCAACCCACCTGGTAGGGAAGAATGTGCTAAGGAAGCAAAGTTAATCCTGCAAAGAATGGGGAAGCAGAAGCCTGGGTAAGGTGGCCATTTAAAAGTCTCATGTAGAGAAGCCCTGACAGTAAGCTCCTTGGGGCAGCGGGGCTGGCTTTCTATTTGCTTTCCTTTGTCAAGTGCTTCATGCATTGGGGGCAGTATATATATAACAAACCAGCACATGTGACTGTTTTAAGTAACACTGAAACTGTTAGATGGAGCAAGTTCTGTTATTATGCATTAAAAAAAAACTTGGAAAGAAAGTAGTCACACTTGAGCAATCAAATATGCTTTTTTTTTTTTTTGGAAGAATACTTCAGAATAAAACCTGCCTTTCTTGGAGTGACATATCTCCTTTCTGTTTTGACACTGAGCTGCATTAGTGTACCCTTCTGACACTTGTATGTCTAAATTCCATTTGTCAGACACGATCAGCACGCACTTCTGCCCACAGCTCAAGTGGCACCACTTTCCAACCACTTAACACATTTCAAGTGTTTGAGTGCTAACAAATGCTTCCTTACTTAACAGATTTATCTGCTATAAAACAAGTGTGATATATTTTTTTTTAACCACAGCACGGAGAAAGTATACATTTGAAATGTTAACACAGAGAAAGAAGAACCAAAGGTTGGTTCAAGCGTGCCTAATGCTGCAAAAATTGTACATGTTCTTCTAATTAAATGTTCTCCATATGTACAAGTTCGCCATTTGTACTCCTTCAACATTAGGGCAGTAGTAAGTAACAAACTCCATATCAGCTAGCAATATTTCTTTTCCCAGCACTTTTTTTTGAGGGGGGGCACAGTGTTCTCCAGCATAATCTATCATTGCCTATGGTTAGAAAATATGTTGTAGTTTTTTTAAGTTGGGGCAACAAATGAATATTATGAAATATGTCCTCTCTACACACATTCAGGGCACAATCCTATGCATGATTAGACAGGAAAAAAAAGTGTCTTACCATTCCTAGTATCTATTGTGGAATTATGCCCTTTGGCATACTTTTTTTTTTTTTTTTTACAAGTTCAAACACCAAACTTTAAGAACTGCTCAGGCAAATCCAGGCTCGAGGTGTGGTCTTCCAAGTGCTGGGACTGAACTGCCTGCAAAATGTGTTTTTCTTCCCGCTTGACCACTGTGAAGTAATGAAAAGTACAATCTTCCATGCATTTGCTTAGAAGCAAGTGCTGCTAAGTTCAACTGCTCATACTTGAACTTAGACACAGAATCATAGCATTGGAAGGGACCTTTGAGATCTTCTAATTCAGTCCCCTAAAAATGAAACCATGTGGCTATTTGGGTAAGAGCTGAGGGCACCAACTGATTGCACAATGACTTTGATGTAAGAATTTATAGTATGGCACCTCAAATAGATGAAAATAGGTTATGTTTTTAAAGTTCTGTTTGAACTATTAAGCAAATGAGCCTTTTATTTAAAGAGAGTGAGAGGTAGAAAGGAAGGTACTAGGACTGGCCCAGAAGTAATTTCGAAAACACATCCTCCCAAATTCCTGAGGTATGTAGGCTAGCAAGGTTGTACACACTCTAGAAGTTAATTTACTCCTAGCACTCAGAGGGTCACTGTGCACAAGTTCCAGGGTCAAAGCCTGAAGCTGCAAATAATACAGCAATCAAGGCATCAGGTACATAAGTGGAATTAGGTAGAATGGAAAAAGTTGCCTTTCCAAGGCCATTGTCGGCACTTTTAAAAACAAAGGGATGCACAATTAATAATGGGAACATCATACCATTGCAATTTTTTTTATCTTTGCAAGTGTAGCATGCAGTGCTTTTGCTTTTCAAGTCAGTAATCTTCCCCTAAGTAGAAGTGAAGTTTTTGACACATTCCCCACAACATGAGAATGGATTGAAATTACTTGTGCTGAGGCATCTTGCGGTTTTCTTCTTCTTGTGTCAGTCATAATGCTGGACATTGGTACTTACCATTGGTTACCAAACCATGAAGTGAGGCACTGCTAATAACATAATAAGAGATTTGTTTGGAATGCTTCACATCCAAACACAGGAGTCCTAAGGCCAGCCAGTTAATATTGGACCCTTTCTCCAACAAATTGTACTTACTGCTGCAGGGAGTTCTTGCTGCCTTTCAGATTTTTTAAAATTCATTTTGCCTATATGACAACCTAGGGACTTGTTTTCAGTGAGCAAAACAGGTCAGATGTTCAGTGTGAGAGCAAGGTATAAAATTCTTCCCATTATTTATAGATGCAGCATTGATGGGACCTAAGCAGCCATGCCACTTTTTAAAAAGGGGGGACTGGGGGGGGGAGAGAGAGAAGGAGATTTTTATGTATGACCTGATTCATTAATCTTTCAGCACTTCTGAATATATTTATCCCAGAGGTGCTGACTAGAGTTTTATTTTATTTCATTTCACCATATTATGTTTATTATGTGTGGTGCTCCTACAAGGGGATAAATTGCTGTCAATAAATTAATGGTGTATATCACTTATTTATAAATAATGGCTTTTGAGTCAGCATGGCATGTGACCAGTTCTCCTGCAGCGAAATGCCATGCAACTTAGTGATGCCTACATCATGGAGAATAATTCAAAAATTTGTTTTGGCCTTGCAACCCATTCCCAGTGATGGAAATGAAGAATTTTCTTCATCGAAGTGCAGGCGCTTCTGCTGTTGACTGAACCTTAGAGTGATCACTGGAGTTAAGCAAGATAAGGGTGTTCACATGACCAGCTCAGAGCTGAAGAAGCCATGGAGGAGGTGTTTGCTTATTCCTATTTCTGCTGTAAGTGCCCATGAGACACGTGGAATCCTCCACCTTGCTTTGCTCACCCTTCTTGTGGTAGTTGCCATGGCTTCTCTCCCCATCACAAGAATAGGGAGTATGTGGCCTAGATTTTTGGCCTAGAACTCCCATCATCCTTTACAATGGCAGTGAAGCCCACTGGCTCTTCAAGGGCACCCAGATTTTTCCAATCCTGTCTGGTTGCACCAAACTAGTGATAAAAAATCCCTGAAATGCTGAAATGCAGAAAGGTAACACATGGCAGTGGGGCAGGCTTCCTGCACACCAAGACCTCTCATTATCTCTAATGGATGGGGCAGGCCTGAGAGTAAAGCAAAGTGGCCCTCCGATCACACTAGATTAGTTCTACTGCATTCTGTAGTGGTGCTGCTCCACGCGAGCAGCTGCCGTAGGATGGCTCCCGGCGGATTCCTGCAGCTATCTTTTGTTGATCAAATAGGAAGTCACCTTATGCTTCATTCACTAACCCTAGAAAGCACCGTTACTACAAATTTGATAGTGTGGAATTTCATTTAATCAACTCTATTTAAACTTTAATCAATTTAATAAACTCTAATCAGTTGAATGTGCAATAGACATGTTTTGATTGAAGAAGTTCTAAAACTCCCAGTATTCTTCATTGGTCCCCGGAGTCTTTGTAACTGGGACTGCACCCCAAATGAGCAATACATGTACAAGCAATTGCCAAAGCTTTGTTCTTGTTCCTTCCCAAATTGCTATTGTATTTTCTGGTTTGTTTAGGGCACATCATATAGAATTGCTATCCACAGAAGCCTCCAAAGCCTCCAATGTTGCAGGGTGGGAGCCTTGGAGCAGGGCCTTTTTTTATCCTTGCCGCGCTCATGCAAAGCAGCTTTTGCTGGATGGGCCTTTGAGCTGCTGGGAAGGAGGATTCATGGCCTCCTCTCTCCTCTCCCTGCCCACCAGCCAGCACCTGTCCTTCACCAGCATCTTTTTTCCAAGGTTGCAACACTGACCTCAGGAGGGGACCCACCGTGGAGTTTTCTGTGGTGGCTGGGAAGGGCAGGGGACAGGGGGTATTTAGGTCTGGGGAGATCCTCCTCCTCTTCAGAGACTGAAGCTTTGTCCCCAGCCTTGGAGGAGGGTGAACTACAGCATCCTGTGACCTCTCGGATGCTGTTGGGAGCCAGAGGATTGCTTTGTGAATTTATTAATTTAAATGAAATTGCATGCCACCAACTTCTCGCTATCAGGATATTAGGATGGAGTTGGGGGGAGAGTTTAACAGGACCTGTGATTTAGTAAATGAGTATATTCTTGGAAGAAGCCATTATCTTTAATATTTATTTGTCATTCTGTTACAGTAAAACACCAAAATAGTTTCCCCCACCTCCACTCATACCCTTAATTCATGAGCCCACCTATTGATTATCAGCTAAAATTTTAGGGTGATTAAATTTCCCCATTAAAGCTTGACAGCCCTACCTTTTATGTGTCCTTCTCCATCACTGGATTTATAGTGGGTGAGGCAATTCACTGCTGGGCTTGATCCAACTGAAGTTAACTACTTTAAAGGGCCACTGTGCCATCATTCAAAACCTAAAATGCTTGTGCTACACCTTAGATACCATGTCAAGGAATATTTGCCAGTGTTTTGCTTTTTTAATAAGATGGGACCTGGGGTCAGAGAGTGCCCAGACTGGAGGAGAAAAGAAGGAGCCGGCTGTGAACCATAAGTTTCTGCTGAGGTCCCTTTGTGTGCGAAGCCCAGTACAAGCAACTTCTGCAGTGTTTTGGAGGGCAGAAAGATTGTAGTAGCAGCAAATGTTGAGCTGGGCTCCCTCTCTATGTTTTTATAGTGCCTTTTGTTTCATTGTTATGTATTTGGTATGGCTCAGGTTTCATTGCAATGCTTTATTTATACTGTGCTATGATTAATTGAGCAATACTGTGATTATTAAATTGACTTTTAATTTGCATTGTTGATATGGTTGACCCTACCATGAGACAGCTGCTTCTGGGATCTGGGCTTGGGTGTCTTGAAAGGGGCAGCAAATTGGTTTGATTTACTATTGTTTTGTTGAGTATGTGCTCCTGCCAAGGAAGGAGAAAGGACCTCTGGCTGCAAAGTATCTCAGGCAGTCCCTGACTGCTTTTGTTCCTAATTCTGTACCTTGATATTTGATCCTTCCTGTGAGCTGCTTTGGGCTTCCTGCCCCATTCCAGAAAAGCATATACATAAACCAAACTCACTTTCACAAATGTGTCCTGCTACTTTATTACTAAATGTGTACTTGTACAGCACTATCAGTGCTCCAGACAATGTACAGAAGAGGCAGTAAAGGGATTAGGTCTTCCTAGCAAAAGGAGCATACTCCCTCAGTATAGAACTGGTCCCTTCGGATTTGGGGGTGCAGTTGCTTCTTGCCCTAGGTTCCCTCGAAAGGAGAGACACCTTTCTAAACCTTCTGCATGGCTATCTCTATGGGCAATACACATAGCTAAAGTGTGGCAGCTCTTTGAACTTCCATCCTCTGGAAAACCTCGACAGATCATAGATGCCTTGCCTATATTATTCATTCAGACATGGGAGTGAGTTGCAGGAGGGATTCTGTTTCAGGAAAATGTAATGTGAGAAGCAGGCTGGAGATGAATGGCGCTTCGCCTGCCTCTGATTGTGGCAGTCACAGGTCCCTCAGTTCTAATTGTGAAGATCATTTCCACAACATGTAAGGTCTATAAAGAAAGGAGGAGTACTCTTAGGAGGAGTTGTGATGAAAAGGCAAACGTGGCTGTCAACACAACAGTATCTATCCGTAATCAGTGAGCCCTTGTCTTAGAAAAATCCTGTATCTTAAAAAAATGCATAGGAATTTAATAATATTTTATTAATGCATCACAAATTGAGATTGCATGGCTTGGGTCTAAGTATCCATTTATTTTCTAGGCTTATGCATAGAACAGATGGCAAAATAACAGTTTTCCTTTATTATCCAAAGGCCAGAGCAATGGTGTTCTTTTACTCTGTTTGGAGGGCCAAAAGCTGCCTTGTGAATGCAAGTGACACAAATAATGAATGAATATCCTGCTCTCTGGGCACCATATATAGCAGAATTCATGCGTTTACTTAGGCTGCAGAAATGGATCTTTAAATCTGTTTCTCATTTATTCCTATAAAGAGCAAATGCAACAAAGTGAGCAAAAAAAGAATCACGCATTGATATGCTGATGATTGCAGCTGGCATGTGAAAGAACAATTGTTTCTCATGAAAATTTTGCTTCAATGAAAGTGATTTTGATCCAGCATTTTAATGCATCTCTAGTTTCTGCATTTATCTATGCAATAATCACTCGTGTGGCATCTTGTTTTATTGGGGCTTTATGAATGTTTCCATGTATCTGATGGGAGCTGGGTGAATAGGGAATGCTAGGAAGGTTAGCTTTTTTGTGATTAGTTTCTTTTGCTGAGAAGTCAGCTCCAGTATTTAAGTCCAACAATTTAAATGGTACTTACCGAAAGAAGCAAATTAATTAGAAAAAAAATATTGATTGGTTTTATTAAAGGTATTAGTCAAAAAGGTTGGGGATAATCATTTAACGTATTTTAAAGGGTAGTAATCTCACAGCCCAGTCCTTGGCCATGTGGTGCTGGCAAAGCTGCTGTTATGTGCCATCAAGTCATCTCCAACTTATGGCAACCTCATGAATGAAAGCCCTCCAAAATCTCCCTCCACAACAGTCCTGCTCAGTTCTAAATTCAAGACTGTCGGTTGTTTCTCATATTTGGTCTTCCTCTGCCTTCAACTTTGCCTAGCATGATTGTCTTCTCCAGGGAGTCTTGCCTTCTCATGATGTGCCCAAAGTAGGGCAGCCTCCTCTTTGCCATGTTTGCTTCTAGAGAAACCTCCGGCTTGATTTGATCTAGGACCCACTTGCTTGCCTTTCTGTCAGTTCAGGGTGTTTGCAAAGGTCTCCTCCTACACCATATTTCAAATGCCTCTATTTTCTTCCTTTCTGGCAAAGCTCAATTAGCACAAACCCAAACACATCATGCCAAATGAGGGGGAACTGAGACTCCAGAGAACCTGCAAGGCCACTGCTCTGGGGACTTTAAAGGAATTGAAGAAAAACATTCATTTTCACGAGGCAAAGCTGGGCAGTGCTGCTCTGTTTGCTGGCATTAGGATATCAGCATCACTGTCCAAAAATCAACTCTGCTCTAAAGTCATTTCAACTCTTTTCATATTACCCTCTCCTCTGTTCTTCCCATTTTGTGTCTGTGGGTTTTTCCCCCCTTGGGTTTTGTTTCTATATTGTGTTTTTTCACTGATCTCTATTACTTATTGTGTTTTTTTTAACTTGCTAACAGTTTCCCCTGTTTTTCTGTTAATTGTTCTTGCATCAAACAAAGTGTCATATTGAGAAGGCATGAAAATGGTCATAAAGTTCTTCTCTTCCCTGCTATATTCTGCATCTTCATGTATCTTTCATTCCTCTTAGTAGCCATTGATTTTCCAGAACTGTTCACAACCCCCCATCATTTTGATTTTGTGCTGATGTGAAACTCACATACTGACATTTCTGTTTCCCTGCATGCATAGTTACTGGGAACTTGTGTCCAATGGTTAATGGCAGGATTTTTAAAACGGCATTGTTGTTATTAGTTCCATTTCTTCTATCAAATTTCTGTACCACCCAAAATTCTCTGGATGGTTTACAAAGATAAGAAACCTCTAAAATATAGTCATATATATATATATATATATATATAGAGAGAGAGAGAGAGAGAGAGAGAGAGAGAGAGAGAGAGAGTGAGTTTAGCCACTAACATAAACACCAACCACCTAAAGACTATCCTGTGACCTCACGCAAAACCTTTCATAGGCTGCTAAATTAATGCAAACTTCAATGATGCTTTGTCGTCCCTGCTCTGTGTTGTGTCATTGTGGCTCTTGTACAAAATTACATTTTTGAGCACCATCAAAATGTGCACGTATCAGTATTAAACCCTTCTTGGTAGAATTGCTTTATTCTGGTTTAAGGGAAATATAAGTTTAATGGGCTGCATACACTGGCTTAAGTACTTGCATTTCACTATGAATTTTCTGCCAAAGAGGTATATAAGCACAGTATTTCCAGCAGCCAGTAGGTCTGAAAATAAAGTCTTGAAGTGTGAAAAATGCTGTGCATAAAGCAAACAGAAAAATAGTGTTGTACCAGCTAAGAGTAAATCAGGTGGAACCCCAGCTTTGATATTCATGACTCCAGTCCTCTGGATCTACTCTTTCAAGATGACAATAAACATTCAATGCGGAGAATGTTGATTCTTCTTCCATGAAGGCAAGTCTACTATTCCTGGAACATGAATAGGAGATTTCTTTCTCTGTGGGAACTGTCCTGTGAGTCAGATATGAGGATAGGAGCAGGGTTGGCTAATGGAGAGCACATCAAGATTAGATGTTCCTTCAATTATATGTAGCCCAGAAATGAGCCCATTAAGGCCGCACACTTTGCGGTGGCTTGCTGGAGGGGTCATGAAATGGCTCCCGCTTCATGACAAGGGCTCAGAGATAGTTGGCCATGTGCTAATTGACAGGCTCTGCACCTTCAGACCCACTGCGGCAGTGCCCTAGTGCTCCTAGGAATACCCTCATTGTGCCTGGAGTAGGGCACAGTATACCTCCAAATATGCTGCTTCTCAGAGCAGGGTCTTTGTTGAGTTCTTTTGTATCTCTCAAGTCCTAGGCCTAACACCAAGGTCCTTCCCTTCCTCAGAGGCCTGAGACCCAAATTTTATGTTACAATTCCCTTAAGTGTGGAGGTTTTGCCATGCAGTGAGTGCATGTATAGTGCAGAAATGAGCAAATTGTGTTTTTAGCAATAATGAGCATAGCCAGTGGAGGGGGCTACTGGAGATCTTAGGCCAAAACCTGTGGAGCACCACAAGTTGCCCATTCCAGATATTGTGGCTATTCAGATACAAGAACAAATTACGTTTGCCATTAAAAGAGTGAGCTACAGTAAACTTCACATTCACATCCACTATTCTCTCTATGCCCCTTCTCACATGAAAGGAGGAGATAGGAGCTTTGACTTCTCATTTGCTGTAAATCTTAGTGACATAATGTCCAGATGGATCTCAAACTAGGGCTAACGTGTAGTTTGAGATCCTAGCTTGATTGCAGAACACAATTTTCTGCTTTTGGAAGAAAGATCGGATTATGAAAGCTTCTAATTTCCTCTGCCGGAAAGATGAACAGGAGGAGAAAGTATATGGACCCAATGCTCTCCATGGCTCATTCTTTTAATGGATACATGGTTTCTTGTTTCACCTGAAGGCGGTATTAGTCTTTTTCTAATTTGCATTTGTGCTTGATGTACCTGTATCTGTAACTCATAGTTCATTCTTGGGGTACATGACACAGTAATAATTATAGGGATGAGGGAAGAGAGTGCATGAATTGTGTAATAATTCCACACTCTCCAGAGTTTCACATTCAAGAGCCAAGGGCCATCAATGTTTAGGTTTCCTCTGTCTTTCTGACATAGAGAAATTAAATGCATCTGCAGCTATTATAGATGCATAAAGGTCAGTTTGCATATGGATGAATAAATAATTCATGGACCCTTAAGCCCTTAATATCCTCCTGTGTTTGCCTTGAGCACACTATAATGACGTAACATATGAAGTAATTTTGGTACTAAATGTCAGCAACTACCATTCAAGAACTACCATTCTTGTTCAGAAGCCTTTTATACACACTTGTGCATGCCCACACGCTATACGGAAACATTGAAGAGGAAGCATCTGCTAAAGAATGTTCAGATTCCAAGGCTGTACATCTCTCTAGGGAATGTCGTTGCTACAAGAAAGCTGCTTGTGGTAGATAATAATACTTGAGATGTAATGCTCATTCCACCCAGATGCTGCTTTGGGGTTCTGTCTTCCGTCAAGCAGAGCAGTGCTTGCCACGTGGTGGATGGGAGGAGCGAATCACAAAAGGGGTAGCTTACTGAGTGCCAACCCCCCAGCTGAAGCCACCATTCTGGACGCTCAGAGTTAGCGTAGCAGATTGCGCATTGGAGCTCTTTATTGGGTATGGAACAATTCAAAAATATAGCGCAGTACAGAAACAACCAAACCACACCTTATGTATAAACAACAACAGAACTAAAACATTGCAACTTTTGAGTGAAATCCAGAAAGATCCATAGCACTAGTTACATATTATCATATACAAGTATGTAAAAGAATATATTGCATTTGTTCAAAATAATTGAGCATATTCTTAAATGAGGAACCCCAAATAGCAATGCATTTGTCCATTTGTAGCACTTGTACAGTCTAACACAGAAAGCGACCCACAAAAGTGCAAAGGTTAGAAACACAGAAACAGAGCGAGTCAGAAGGGGTCTCCTGGGCCATCTAGTCTGACCTCCAGCAACAGCCGGCTCCACTCACAACATGCCCACCATGTGCACGTCCAGCCTATCCTTCAACACCCAATAGAAACATAGAAACAGGTCTAGAGGAATAAGCTATTTCTGGTTTTTCTCAAAAGCAAGAGTAAAAGGAAAGAGTAAGGAGTCATGGGTGACAACTTGATGAATGTTATGACAAACCAATGTTTGGATCTGTGTGTATCACATGTAAAAACTGAAGCAATTCCTCTTCAGCCTGCTTTTGCAAGCACACAAGATTTGTGCAGTTTGTCAAGCCACCATCTACCTGCCACCCACCCACCCACCCACCCACCCAGTATTTAGCGGATGAAATGATGCTCACTGCA
This sequence comes from Varanus komodoensis, assembly GCF_004798865.1. Taxonomy (NCBI): domain Eukaryota; kingdom Metazoa; phylum Chordata; class Lepidosauria; order Squamata; family Varanidae; genus Varanus; species Varanus komodoensis. Next base: position 23,587,746 of record NW_025336480.1, on the reverse strand, counting down.
CGTATCTAATAATTACCCTATGCAGTGTGGTATTAAGCTACTTCCTTTTGGGAAAAATGCTAATATTAGTGCCGCACCCCTCACTTCCTTGGGGCTTGCATGCGTGTTATTTACCCAAGGTGGTTAGGTGGGTTCACAGCTTTTCAATACCATTCATTCTTAAGTGCAACTTGAAACAAAAGAAGGCATAATTCATGCATAGGACAGGTGTTCAGAAATAGTGATGGCAAACAGCATTGAATTTGCACCATACCTTTAAATTGCATCTGAGCCATTTAAAATGCAATGAAGACATATCCCAGCTAAGGATTCCAGTCACCCCTTTGATTTGATATGCTTGTGGATCTCCAGCTTGAAGAGTTTTCTAATTTGTCTTTAAAGCAGATATACATACATTTCATCTAGGCTACATGCAACCTGTGCTGTAAGAGGCTTTCTTTCCTGCTATGTCCCTAAGTGCGACAATGATTGCACTTCAGGCATCCTTGGAAGCCTCCCCATCAAGCTGAAAGCTCATCTCAGCATGATACTATCTGTAACTTCATGTGTCACTAGAAGTGCTCTTTGAATAGGAGATGATTGCATCTCCATATTGCATCTCTCTCTCTCTCTCTCTCTCTCTCTCTCTCCCCCCCCCCCCTCTCTCTCTCACACACACACACGTCTTCTTTCTTCCTTGAATGGAACTTGAATTATTCACTCATGCATTTCTAATTTAATTTATCATCCTGAAAATGAAGTACTGAACAGGTCAATTAGGAAAAGCAGCATCAGTATCTAAGAGGTTGTGTAAGGTTCATTATTTTTTATACATGTCCCTCCACAAAAAAAAGGCTTTTGTTTTCATTTTGACTGTTATCAGTCCATGCGCTTCTTGTGGCATCCATAATGGAAATTGGCTTGAGAAATTATTTTTGGGCTGAGAAAATGGCTACAATAATCAGCAATTATGGTCCTTTGCACCATACCAAGCCAGTTGTCTGACAGAAATTTATGGTAACCTGAACGCTTTTTTTTCCCGGACTTTCTTAGTACTAACCCAGCATTTTGTACAGCAGAAGGCTCCTCTGTTAATTGAGGTGGTAGGAGTAGTGGTAGCAGTAGTAACTTCAGGTGCATCAGCATTAATGAAAAGATAAGCACCTATCCCAAGGGTCTAACGATCGAGAAAACAAAGACATCAAATGCATGACTGGACTTTGTGATTCGTGAGAGCATAGGTAAAGCTGATGGACTCAGTAAGCATGATTGTTGCTACAGGAGGTCACATAATATTGTTTGATTATTAAATTTTCCTACTGCAAGGAAATAAAAGAAACAGAAGTCGTCACAGGCAATTCCAACTTTTGCATTAGATGGGTCAGGAAATGTGCCTGCTGCTTCCACAAATGCAGGGCAACAACCACAAGGCTTTTAGTGTACTACGCGCCATATAGGGATTCTCCAAGGTTGCTGAGCTTTTGCAAATGTTGCTACTGTACAGAGAGCAGAAGGGAAAGGCATTAAATGTGTTTCTTAAAAGATGGCCATTTTAAAAGAGACCCCTCAGCCTAGCTCATTCCCAGCTAATGAATCACATGGTGGGTTTAGGGAGAAGCCAGGCACACCTGGTTTGCAAGCCCAGGGTTGTTTTTTTGTTCAGTTTGGTTTTTTAACCAAGACAGGAACTATAGAAATGTTTTAATACTAAAATAAACTTGCCTTTTTACCAAATGTAGTACAGAGTCCTTTTGTGGAGAGATTGCACTTGCTTGGTGCCAACTAGTTTCTTGACGTTGGCCAGGACTGAGCAAACTTTCTATCCCGTTTGTAACTTTTCACTAAAGCTCATTGCAATAATAGTTAAATCGGCACAAAGCAGCCATCTTTGGAGAATGTACTTCTGCCAAGTTCTCTTCCAGCCAAAAAGTCCAGAACATCCAGAATTTAGGACTTGTTGGAATAAATGAAGACTGAGAACCTACTGAGCCATGGGGTCACTCTTCAGGGCCTCCATCCCCCAGACTTGCAGCTCCTTTCCCCTGGTCATAAATGGGGCCAGGTGAGGGGATCGGCGAGACCCAACAGTACCCTGTTGTCCTGAGGTGCTGGGCTGAGGGAGGGCAACTGTGCTTCTCCGGTGTGACCTGGCTGTGCCCTCTTGATTTCTTATTCCCCAGACAACTGCCTGCACTGCCCAGTGGTCCAACCCTCCTCTGCCTCCTCCTGAGCATGCACATGCAAGATTGCCCAAGCAACCATGAAGAAGTACTTCTTGTCTCTCACACAATTTTATGGCTTTTCAGGAGGTGGGCACACCAGGCACTGAGAAGAACAGAGCAGTACTCCTGGCATCCTCGCTTTACAGCTTCTCTCCTGGTAAACTCAAAATCCCCTGCCCTTAGTTGCTGAGGGTCAGCAGAGATATAAAAACTGTACTCAGAATAGCTCTTGTGGATGATTTAAAGATAATACAGATACTTTTTTCTTTTTCTTTTAACTTACCAGTACAACATTCTAAGCAGCTGGAGTTTTGTTTAAAGCAAGTCACCTCATGTGGCCACACAGTAATAAAATTGGGCTGAAGCAGACTCAGGCAGTTATTTCTTGAAAAACGTAGTTTCCTCAGGATGTGGAGAATAATTCGGTTTGTTCTGAGACCAGTCGTACATCACACTGGATTCTGTTCTGTCTTCCAGATGATTTCTTTCCTCAGTCCTCCTTGAGTCTTGAGCACTGTTGCACCTACAAACCTGTCCACCTCCCTTGGAACTGATTTCCACCCAACCATTTCTGATACCATCAAGCATGGTATCCTTCTGAGGTGCCTGTCTGGAATGGGACAGGAGAGGGACACTGTTTTATAGTGGCTGAAGTCCCTCTTGGAGGGGCAGTTTTAGAAGATGGTGCTGGGGAATTCCTCTTTGAGGCCTTCGGGGTCCTCTGGAGTTCCCCATATCCCCTGTGCTATTTTACATATACGTGGAACTGCTGGGAACGATTTCTGGGATTTGGAGGTTTGTGCCAGCAGTATGCTGATAACACCTACCTCCACATTTCTTTTCCATCTGAATCCAAGGAAGTTGTTCTAGACCAAAATCAATGTCTAATACTGGTCATGGGTGAGGACAAATGAATTGTAACTTCGTCCCGACAAGATGAAGTTGCTCTAGGTTAGATGAAAGGCAGATCAAGCAATAGGGAATCATCCTGTGCTGGATGGAGTTAAACTCCCCCTGAAAACACAGGCTCAGAATTTGGGTGTGTTTCTGGACAGTCCTAAATTCTGATGTTCAGATTTCAGCAGTGGGCAAGAGTGTGTTTGCTCAGCTGAGGCTCATGCATATATACTCCAATGGCCGGTGTCACATACATCCTAGTTACGTCCTGCTTCAACTAATGATGAATGGGAATGCCTTTGAAAACAGTGTGGATACTCCAGCTGGTCCAGAAAGCTGCAGCCAGACCATGGACTGGCCAATTACAGGGAGCATTGACTCTCTTGTGGCAGCTTCCCTGGCTACCAGCCTTTTTCCAGACACAGTTCAAAGTGCTGGTCATCACCTGCACAATCCCTGCTCAGCTTGGGACCAGGCAGCATGAAAGCTTGTCTTCTCCCAGATGAACTTGCCCACATTTTAATATTTCCTGGAGTGGCCCTTCTTTAGGACTTCCTTTAGAGGTGTGTTTGGTGGCAGTGCAAGAGAGGGCCTTCTAGATGGTTGTTCCCAGGCTTTGGGACTCTCCTTCGAGGAAAGCTAGGTTGTCTGTCTCCCTTCTGTCCCCCTTCCAGCAGGCAAATTGATTTTTATTCAGTCAGGCTTTTGGTATGGGTTTGTTGGGTTCGGTGCTGTTTTTATTTTGTTATTTCTGTTTTTTTTAAATTATGTTTCAAATGTTTTTGCATTATTATTAGTGTTTGTTTATCTATGATGGTAAACTGCCCTGTGTGCCATTTTCTTGGTAGTAAGACAGCAACTGATTAAATAAATAAATAAATAAATAAATAAATAGGAGGATGTCAGAGAGGGAGTGTTTTCTATTTTCCTCTGTTCAATTTCAGCTACCAGAAAATCATGGAAGGATAATAAATAAGTTGGTGGAAGGGAGAAGGGAGGCAGGACAAGTCCTTCTTCTGTGCATATTTTTATCTGATTTAGAGAAGAACTTTGAACTCTGTTGCTAATGACCTACTTTTAATTCCTGCTCCTTCCCACTGTCCTAACGGGGACACCCCCTCTCCCAGGTGCATACACATAAAGGTATCCACTGGGCACCTTCATTCATCTTAAACATGGCTTAAAATGTGTAGCAGTTCACAATATAACACATTTAGCTTCTTTTCATAATATGTTGTAACACTTGATATTAATTAATGGTTCTGTTTGCCAAACGTCATTTTTCCCCAGAGGGCTAATTGGAGTTGTATGGGTTTTGGTATTGATCTTCACCTGTAGGGAGACTATTGTATTGATTTATTGTAAATTGTTATCAGCAGCTCAGCTTTTAACTTTATTTAACAGATAATGCTCTTGGTAAGCACTGAATTGCTGATCTATAAAGCATCATGTGTGTTCTTTAAAAGGCTTGTTTCCACATGTTTAAATCCAATCTGGCTGTCACATTGCAAATGGGAAAAAATGACTCATTTTAATTGGCAAATATGCACGAATGGTATGCGGAATAGAAATGAGCAGTCTAATTAATGCTCTATCTGATATTGTTACAAAGCAATGCTTTTGGACTGACAGCTTCAGACTAGAAAATACAGATGTAAAAAGTATAGTTTATTTGCATTTCAAAAAGAACTGTGCCAGCACCTGTTCCATGCTCAGCTACGATGATGTATTGTCAAGACATTGCAGATTGGCCCAATAAAGTTCTCCCCTGAGGTTGCATTGAGTAAACAACTGGCATAAAGACACAACAGGAAGATGCTCAATGAGGTTTGGAATTGGAGTTCATTATGCAAAATCTGGAGAAAGCATCCCCACCCATCTCTCATGCATTTGGGTAGAATTACTGAACATACTTGGCCACTATCAGCACAGGGGTGCCCATCTGGCACTAATTGGACTTGTTTCTAGAAGATGAGACCAACAATTGCCATAATTTAAAAGATGCTTTATAAAAATGACGGTTTACGGTACTAGAGACCAACACATGATGGCTGCAACGTATGATGTCCCCAGATCCTGATTGGTTGGGTTGCAAAAGTCATCAATAGAAGGATAGTGTCAGGAGGAATGGGAGACCCATGAAGACCACAGTGGGTGGATTGACTGAGGTATCACCTCCTCATTCACCCACGCAGTCCAAAAGGCCGAAGTCAACAATACGCACTGCAGCAAATTACTTGCAGAGTGGAACACTCTGGCTGGCGGTGGGTTTACTCACTATTCATAGGATAGTAGAGCAAAAAGGTTACCTTGACATTTAGTCTTTGTTAAAAGATCTAAGAATGCCCAGGTATGGGGTTGTCCACCCCAAGTATGTGCTAGAGCTAGAACTTTGGCTTTATTTATTTATTTGGGATATTTCTAGCTTGTCCAATCACTCTGCATCTCTGGACGGCTCACAACAGAATCAATAAATAAAGGTAAAGGTTTCCCCTTGACATTAAGTCCAGTCATGCCTGACTCCAGGGGGCGGTGCTCATCTCCATTTCCTAGCCGAGGGAGCCAGCGTTTGTCCACAGACAGTCTCCGTGGTCATGTGGCCGGCATGACTACACACCAAAGTGCACGGAATGCTGTTACCTGCCCACCGAAGTGTACTTTTTTATCTGCTTGCATTTGCATGCTTTCAAACCGCAAGGTGGGCAGGAGCTGGGGTGGAGCAACGGGAACTCATCCCATTGAGCAGATTCAGACCGGCAACCTTTTGATCTACCAGCCTAGCAGCACAGCGGTTTAAACCACTGTGCCACCTGCAGTCCCAATCAATAAATACAACAAATCTATTTGTCATGCATGCCGTCTCAGAAGAGTCGTTGGAGCATGTAGAGGAGCAGGAGGCTCAGTGCAGGAAGACATGTACCTGGTGCCCATTGTACAGCCCCCACCCCCCCGATGAAGTGTTTCAAAGAGAAGAAGACAACGTAGAGGAAAGCATCATTCCAGCAGGAGCTGATAGCGGGATGGGGCCGCAGGCAGCTCAAGTGGTTGCTGGGGAGACAACAGCTTCGTCCAGAGATAACAGCCCTGGGAACCCGGCTCTTCTGAGTTGGCACGCACAACACTATTAAACATTAAAATATTGGGTGAATAAAGAGGTCATGACCTGGCGCCAAAAAGCATATAATGACAGCACCAGGCGGACCTCTGTAGGGAGCGCATTCCATAGCTGGGGTGCCACCTCAGAGAAAGCCCTTCTCTGGGTATTCTGTCTCCTGATCTCCTTCAAGGAGGGTTCCCGGAGCAGGGCTTCTGCTGCAGATCTTAAGGGGTAGGAAGGCATGTAGGGAAAAAGGCGTTCCTTTAGGTATCCTGGTCCCATTCCCCAAATCAACCAGAGCATCAACAGGAGCACCAGCTTTATAAACTGGAAAATTCCCCAGAGCCCTCAGGAATCCATCAAGATTCATCCGGCTCCAAGGGTGGACCGTCTTAATGGGGTCTGCACTTTTACAGAGGGGGAAAGGCCAGCCCCAAACTCAAACCAGATGAGGAAGTGATCTGACCATGACAAGGGAGTCAAACACAAGTTTCTCACTTCCAGATCACCATCTTCCTGCCCTGTCGAGAAACCAGGTCCAGAGTGTGACCTCGTGCATGGGTTGGGCCAAGGACATGTTGAGACAGCCCACTGGCCATCATGGAGGCCATGAAGTCCTGAGCTGCCCCTCTCAGAACAGTCTCAGCATGGAGATTGGAGCAAGGAGCTGCTGTTGAAAGGGAAACCTCCCCCCAAGTTCCAGTATTCATGGGAATGGTGCCCAGGTGACCTTTCTGGATTTCAAAGCCACATTTGTCAGCCACATTGAATCTACACCCCGTGAACTTCATCCTCAGTGCCTTGTTTTCATGAGAGCCAGAATGAGTCTTGCTTCTGGAAATACAGTGTATATTCCAAACTTCTCTTTCTAATGCATGCTCAGCTCTGAGTATGTTAATCCAGTTGCCTATGATATGATACTAAACATCGTTTAGCTGTCTCATGTCACATCCCGCATGCATTCTTTAGGCTCTTTTGGCAAGAGTTTAGATAGCTTTCGGTTACAAAAGATGTCTTCTTGTTTTCTCTAGCACCCCATATGGACATTCATCTTCATATTTCCATTGTGCGTTAGCAGGGACAGCCAGTGGAGACAAATTTAGGAAAACTGTCCTGCCAGATCACAGAGGTTTTAAATGACCCATCAGTATAAAAAGTGAAGCTATCTGGATTATATTGAAAAATGCCATGTTCTTTTCAAGGTCTTTTGTTTTAGCATTTGTGTATGACAGTGGTATGAAAGAGCAATGAAGCTTGATTTTCTTGAGGGGAGGAAAAATGGTATGAATATAGTAGCAGGACCCATAATTCAAAGGAAAAGGCAAATCAATATAATCTTCCTCTATATCAGAAGAAAACGCCAGCCCACTCCACACTGTGCTCTATTGTGCAAACAAAGCTTGCTTAATTATGCAAAGTGTTTATCATGCTAATGAGCTGCATAAAGAGTTAAATAAATAACAAGGTGTGTGTAATTAACACGCTATTTTTCATTAGCTGTAGAGTATTATACTCCAGTGACCTTCAGTCGTGTTATACCCAGGGCGAAAGTTTGCTCAGCTGCCGTTTAAGCGGTGGATGGGGATCTTGCCCAAGGTGTTCATGACTGACCATAGAAAGGCAAAGCTCTGCTCTCTATTCAGCCAGCCTCCTCAGTGCAGAGAAAATAATCCTGCTGAGGCTAACTGGGTCATTGACAGGATCCTACTATGTTACTACTACAGGAAAATGAAATGTTTTTATAGCTCCCACCTAGCAAGGTTTGAAGGAATCTCTTCCCTGCATGTTTGCTCACCAGCATGAATCCTATTGCAGCCCGAGCTATGTAGGTGTTCCATGGTACATTTAAACAACAGTTCTCCATGCAACAGGCCATGTGTGGGGGACATGGGCATGCTACAGATGTGTGGGTCAGCAATCCTTGTGCAAACACCTGCAGTCATATGGGGTGGCACATGCCTTTGAAATGTGGTCACAATTACAGAGTTCCCACAAAGACAAGTTGCTTTCATGCAGCAGCATTGACTTTAAATGGACTAAAAATATTAAGTATTGCAACTGGGATTTCAAGAGGTTTTTGTGATAGGGAAGGAAGGAAATAGGAGCATGCCTGTAGTGCTTTTAGAGTGTGCAAAGTGCTGAACGTGAATTATCTTGTTGCACTTTTTGCAACAATCTCGTAAGCTAGTTGACATACGCGGTTTTGTTCTGCCTTTTCATTCCTTTAATGTATGAAGCAGTTCTCAGGATGGGAATATTACCATCATCCTCTTTTCAAGGACTTCTCCAAATTAATCTTGGCTACAAAAACTGACTGGATTTTCGCTGCAATCCTATGCATTCAGAAATATGCTCCATTAATTCAGTGGGTTTACTCACATGTATGTGGATATAGGATAGCAGTCTCACCCTTATTTAGTCCCAGCCTCGTAACTCCCTAGAAACATACAAGTATCTTATTACAGAATCATTGACTTTTGCTGTAGGAATTTTCTAGAAGGCTAACTTGGTTAAGCAAAGCACCTGTCAAAGCATGGGAATTTCATTCAGTTATGAAGTGTATATGTATTTATGTGTTTGTGTAAGTTAATTAAGCACAACTTTTTATGGTTCTACAGAAAACTATCAAACCCATTTTTCCGTGTTTGCATTAATTTTTACACCTGCAAGCAAACTGCTGAATCAGAATATGGCGCAGTAATAATAGTTTATAGCTCTGAGGCAGTAACATCCCTTACAAATATATTCACGATTGCCTCATAAATCTGCTAAATTTTAGAATAGCTGTTTTTATGTTTTATTTAGTAACAGCATGATTAAGGAATTTAGTCAATATTAACCAACCTTTTAAAAATGTACCTTGTAGAACATCACACATTTGAAAATAGGTGCCTGAGTGAGCTTCATTTTGAACATGAACCATCCAAATTAGATTTAAATCCCAAGGAAAGTGCAAAAAGTCCCATGTGCTTTGGACTTTACCCTCAGCTTCCCATAGCACGTTTCAGACTGAGGGGTCTTTCAAAAGCAGTTTGGGTGATTTGACAGGAGAGTCTGTTGTTGAAAGAAAAAAATACATGAACTCCTACTGAGCATGCCCAGGCCTTCAGGTGCAGCAACATCAGTACTTTATGTGATTACTTGGGAGGTATAAAATAAACACATTGCCTTGTCTTCAGGTGTCAGTGATGCTGTATTCCATTTAACCTCTGCTGTGATAAGGTCGTCATATTGTTGAGGTACTGGTGAAGCCTGCATTGTGCACTTTATTTATCGATTGGATTTTTCTAGTAAGGCCTGGTTGGGAAACAGTAAAAAAGGCTGGGTTTCAGGAATGGTCAGCAAGACTGGCTTCCAGGAACAGAAATATATCAGCAGCCTGGAAAGATTCACGTAGGGCAAGGGCTGGAAGCCAGACAGGCTTCTCATGTACGTTTGCTCCAACAAGGAGCAGAGCAAGACTGAATTTTAAACAAGAATGTAGTTGGATTTAAGATGGTTGGCCTGCCTTCCTGAAGAGTGAAGTTTGGGCTCTTAAAGAATTTGCACAGTTTTAGCAGTTTCAGGCTGTGAGAATGTGGGTGTGGTGCACTTATGTCATTGTGACAAGCGTCCCCAGTCTCCAGAAGTGCTAGTGCTGCCTCCTGTGAACACAAGGGAACTGTCCGCTGGGGTCTTTCTGGAGATCTGGATCCTGAGAAGATGGAAAGCTTGCGACACTCTTCCATGACTCTCCCATTAACTCTGAAGTCAGTTCCTCAGAGATCAAGGGAGATCATGGATCAGGTCAGGATGTTTCTCTGCATCTGAAGGAAACTGCATTTCAGGAATGTCCTCTTACTTATTTTATAGTCTTCTTATAAAATAAGCCCCACTTGATTCACTGGGGCTTTCTTTGCAGTAAACATTCTTAAGGGTCCGCTGCATTTATTTCAACGGGTAGGTGATACTTAAATCTCTCCAGACAAAATCTTTGAGACTTTTTATTGTTTTACTAGTCCTTCTAGCTTGCAACACCCCTTGTAGATCCATCTTTGTTTCTTGCACAATTGAATCATTATAACATAAATGAATATTTTAGGAGTCTTGTGGTAAGGAAAATCGTCTCTCTTGGTAATCCTTGTTTGATGTTGTTCTGCTGCTATTGATCTTCTTCCCTGCTGTTTTGCTGTTTTCTGTTGTTGTTATTTTTAATGAATGATAGTCACTTTAGGCATCTCCACTAGCCCCTTTCAAAATGAATGTGCGAGGAAGGAACGTGCATCATACACATTAGCCCTGCCTCCAGCATCCTCATGCCTCACAGCGGCAGCTTCGGACAAACATGTGTCCAGCAGAAAGGTCTGCAGGGGGAATACAGATGCTGCGAAGCCTCTCCACAATCTGGAGCCTCTGTCAGATGCTCACGTTCATGGTAGAAAGGGCTGATGCTCCCTTCTGCAGGGCTGTGCGCGTGTATCTGCTTCACACATGATTTCAGAATGCCTAAAGAGCATCACTAGAGAGGGGCAGGCAGGGGGGAAATTATCACAAATGGGTCTTGCATCAATTTATGAATCTAGACCCTGGAGCAGGCATGCTGAACCTTGGGATCACAAGCTCAACACAGCCTGTCTGAACACCCTGTCCAGCCTGCCTGGGTTCTTCAGGCTTCTTTCCCCTGGTTGCACCCCATTTTTCCTGACCACTAGTTTGCCAGGTTCTTAGTGTTTGTGCAGGTTTTTCGATGCTTTTACTTCTAATTCAATATGTTCATGGATTATAGGTTACCAATATTAACTCACACCAGAGCTTCTCTTTGGCACTCTACTTTCTGCACCACCAGGACTCTGGTTTCCCCGCACTGTAGCACCACCAGCCGGTCTGGTGTCCTTCACAGGCCAACTGGGGTTTGTTAAGCACTGTGAAGTATACTGAGACATTTATAAGCTCACATAATTAATACCACAGGAAAGGTATGGCTGCCCGTTCCCTCCTGCCAACGTCTCTGCTGCCAGCCCCCTCCCGACCATGTTGGAGGAGGGAGCCTGCTGTACATCAAAAAGCAGATCTTTCTGGAGATTCTGAGCGATCTAGAAGCAGAAAGTTCATCTGAGACCACTTTCCTTTCTTAGTATACCACGTATCAGTAAATGTGTGTGTGGTTGATGTAGAATCAATATGCTAAGATTTTGCACATGGGATCCTCTTTTCAAGGATTATTAGTTAATATAAACATAAATAAGGTTAAGGAAAATGTTTGCACATAATGACAAATGAAATTCATGTTACTGTCAAGGTTCTCTTCTTTGTTCCTATTTTTCTTGGCAGCAAAGTGAGATGATCAAAAGTATTTTCATTCTCAGAAGATCCTGTTTCATAAAACAAATAGATAATTAGCAACGTTATTGACCATAACTTATTCTTAATAAAGTGTACTTTGGAGAATGTGCCTCTGCTTTGAAATGAAGCAAGTTAGATAACGGCAGGAGCCAAGGAAAGCTTTTAGAACAGTAAAATAATAATAACAATAATAGTAGTAATAATAATAATAAACTTAATAGCTATGTATGCCTACCCTGCCCTGTTGAGTGCAATGCAAGTCTGCCTAGTCTTCGCTAATGTCTCCGGTAGACTGTTGTCTTATTAAAATGCTTATCACTTACAGAAACCAATACTAAAAGAGATTAACATTTTTTGGGAGGGGGCAGAAAAGGCTATAAAAGACAACAGTCCTCCCAAACCATCATAAATATATGACCCCCTTGGGTATTGCTGTAAAACAATAGCAGTAGGAAGAAGTTACTTAAAACTTAAGGAGTTTTTTATTTCTTGGTCTAGTGCAGTTGAAGGTCACCCATCTTGATCATCCTTGCCCTTTGCATACATTACCAACACCTGCCACACCTATCTCAGCCTAAGTGTAGAGCAGAGAGAGCAGCAAGAGGGAAACCATGGACAAACCATCTCACTGAGGTGCTCTCAGAGGTCCAAAGTTCATTTCCATTTCCACTTCCACGCATTCCTGCATAGCATTTCTAGCCTGCTGTTTAGTCAAAGGACTTCCAGAGCGGCTTGGAGTTCTGGACTTAGGCTCAGTAGCATGCTGGCTGTGCAGTGCTGCAGGGTTGCATTAGCCAGGAGGACAAGGCTGGCACCAGACTTGGCATCAGCTTCTGTGCGGCCATGTGCAAGGCTCACGAAGCCACACAACACAGGAGGGGCTCCCCCAGAGTGCAGAACGCTCCCCTTCCCAGCTGCCTAGAATGGTGTGCCGCCCCCTGGTGAGGGCATGTGGGTTGGGTGTGCGTTGACTCAGGACTAGGTGTGCGGCTGCGTGTGAGGCTCAAGACCCAATGCAGGGGAAAACTATGGTAAGGGAAGTTTTTTCACCTGGCGCATAAGATGACCCCCCCCCCCCATTTTTGCTTTGCTATTTTTGGTTTAAAGGGTCATCTTATACAGCGGTGTGTGGATTCGCTAACCATCTCATGTCCTTTTGGAATACCCTCCATCAGCTGCTTGAGGAATTGCTGGCTGGCTGTAGACAAGTTTGGGGAGTTGAGCCCCTTTCAAGCTTATCTTCAGCTTGGTGTTCAAGCTACTCATGTCAGAGCTAAAGATGGGTGGTGGGGAGGGGGGTGAGCAACATGTCCTAATCTCTCCATCGCTGCTTCATCCATCCTTGGTTGAGAGGGAAGGTCTGAAGAGGGGTTCTACTTCTCTTTTCTGGAATGCAAGTGGAAGCTTCCACACCATCAAGAATTCTGTTTTACCAGATTTCATGGAAACTTCTGCTTCTGTTCAAACCAACACAAGGAGAAGCCCTCTTCATCTCTGGATGGGGGTCCCAGGGCTGGGGCTTCTGCCTGCACTTGTGTCCCTCCCCCTTTTTAGCATGTGGCTTCTGTGTCAGAGGCTTGGGAAGAAGTACAGTATCAGCTGTCTTGCAACTCTTAAGTTCTCTTCACAGTCTCTCACCAACCTGGCCTTCTGGTGTCACTGCTCTATACATAAAGACAGGTGATGATACAGAAGAAAATGGAGGTCCAGCAAAGGGGTGCTGGGGTTCACTGACTTGTCTGACAGAGCACTGTGCTACCTGCCAATGCCAGTATGGGAAAAGGAGCTTCTGCCAAAAAGGACAGAACCAATGGAAAAGTATCTGCAGTGTGATTGGACCTGTTAAGGAAGATCAGTTCCTCACCTGCTCCCACCTTTGTTGTCATGCTGTTTCTGAGACCCATGCTGAGTGCAGGTGGAGAGGTAGGTCTCCTCAGTTCATGGAATCATAGAACAGTAGAACTGGAAGGGGCCAAGATGGCCACTGGGTCCAATCCCCTGCTGCTGCAGGACACCAAGTTACACCATCCCACTCAGCTGTCCAGTTTCTTTTTTAACGTCTCCAGTGTGGGAGAGCCCACCACCTCTCTAGACAGCTGGTTCCTCTGCTGTATTGCTCTGACAGTGAAGAATCTTTTCCTGATGCCCAGCCTGAATCTGGGTTGCTGCAACTTAAATTGATTATTCCATGTCCTACACTCTGGTATAAGCAAGAAGAGATCTTGACCTTCCTCTTTGTGACAGCCTTTGAGTTGCTCACATTCAGCCACTCTGAAGCTAAACTTGCAGGCGAAAGCATATGCTCCTGGCTAAGAAGTAGCCAAGAGGATCAGAGTCAGACAGAAGCAAATGTCTTTTCAGTGCCCTCTCTCAGACAATCTATCTGCCCTGGACACTTTCTCTCAGCAAAGGCAGAAAGCAAGGAGAGACCATCAATCGCTTGTTTCCTGATGAGGTGGAACCTGGTTTAATTAGTGATGCACTACCTGCCACCTAAAATGTGTGTTTCTGAAGTGTGCTTAATTTAGCTAATTTACGGCAAAAGGGACATTGCTGCCTGCCCCTTAACAGTGGAGCTCCATAACTTAATCTTCCTTTATGCTTTCCCCCATTTAGTTATGGAGTTCAAATGAGTGGGGTTCTGAAAAGACATTGGCAACAAAACACTGAAGCCTCTCTTGATATGCCCCCCCCCCAAAAAAAAAACCTTTGGCTTCTTTGCAAGAGGAAAAAAGGTGGGATAAAATACAATATAATAATATCAACTCAGCATTGTATCAAAATATTTATTTTAACCCTTTCTTAATATAAACATCAAACTCTAAGCTTAGTTAGCTCTACTTGGCTTTTAGGATAAAAAGTACTATTTTCCAAAAGCAAATAAAACTGGTTCTAATAATACTAGCTGACTCTTGTGTACTGTGCTGAGCTCATAGAGGGTGACTCACTTTGACCTGCATGGATTTATGTATAATTAAAAGTTCTACCATGTTTTGTCAGGTAACAAATCTCCCCCTCCTCATATTCAGATCTTTCCTACTTTTGAAAATAACGCAATAAAGATGTCTATGATTGTTATAGTTTGTGTACTTAAACTTTGACAGATGTGATTCCTTCCAGAAACAGATTTTCCTTTGCAGTTAAAAGCTGGATCAGCACATGGTCGTGAATCTTTTAGCCCATCGATAAGCTGTGTCTTCCTGTTGCATATGTGCAATGATTCTAGTCAGGGCTAGTTTTGCACACCTAAGAAACAGAATGGCTTCAATATCTGATTAGACATGATGTGTCTGTAGAAATGGTATATTAATAGTTCTTCACATCCATTTAAAATTTCTGCATCCATAGATCTCTGCGGAAATTATTCCGTAGAGTAGTTCTGTGCTGTCGATTTGTAGTCACAACTAACATTTGTCTAGCACTCTTCGCATGCATAATGCCTGGTTGCCCATACTCATCCTCTGAGATATGTGCCCAGATGACAGATAATGTGGTCAAAAATATGAGCAGCAGTTTTCAATGTTGCATTACTACCTTGACTCTAGCAAAGCTTTTGGCATAGTGTACCAGGACATCCTGATAAGGAAACTAGGAAAAAGTGGACTGGATCCAAAATTGGCTCCTAAATCAGACACTAAGTGTATTCATCAACAGCATCTTCTCCAACTGGAGAAGGTAACTTTTTTGACAGAACCCCCCCCATAAATACTTCATAACAATGATAATATAACATAACAAGAACACAATAATTAAAAAAGAATAAATGATAGAGTGCCCCCATCACCCCAGAGACCAATACTACCACCATTCATATATATTCATACTATAACAATTAATAATATATAATATACCTCAATTATATCCATATCCCTTCCAAAAATTCATATAATCTTGATTGGGTTTACAGCCTTTGCCTTCTAACAGTACTGCCTTTACAAAATCTTCTCAAATTTCATTATATTTATTTGCTTTCATTAGCCCTTTTTATTTTTATTTCTGTCATCAATTTATCATTAACTACCATATTCCATATTTCATTATACCATTCATGCTTTTGCAAAACCCAATTCTGTTTCCAATATTTAACTATTGGAGAAAGGTAACTAGTGGGGTGCCTCAGGGTTGATTCCTAGAAAGGGTCCGGAGGAGGGCAGCAAAAATGATCCAGGGTTTAGAAACATTGTCCTATGAGGAGAGATTGAGAGAACTGGGTATGTTCAGTCTTGGGAAGAGACTCTTGAATTATCCAAAAGGCTGTCACAAAGAAAGACAAGATCTTTTCTTGCTCATACCAGAGTGTAGGACACAGAATACTCAACTCAAATTGTGACAACCCAGGTTCAGGCTAGATAGCAGGAGAAGTTTCCTCACTACCAGATCAATAGGACAGTGGAACCATTTGCCTAGAGAGGTGGTGGGCTCTTCCACACTAGATACATTCAAGATGAAACTGGAGAGTCATCTGAGTGGGATGGTGTGAATTGGTGACCTGCAACAGCAGGGGGTTGAACCCGATGGCCTTCTTGGCCCTTCCAACTCTATGATTCTATGATTCTACTAGCCTGTACTGTTTAAGGACAGGGATACAAACCTGCAGCAGTAAATACAGGTTCAATGGTAAGCTAGACAACAAGTTCAAGCAGACATTCAGGCATTTCATTGCATATCAAACTCAGCATTGATTTACTCAACCCATTAATTTGCTTATTGTGCCCAAGTTTGCAGTGAGGTGGAATTAAAGTATTTTCTGTTGGGTAGAAACACTGTGTTAACTGTAGGTCTACAGAACTCAATAAGCTGAATATATATAGGCTTCTTGATATACAAGCTTAAAATTCTGTAGTAACAAGTTCTGCTGCTAATCTGCTGCTAAAGGACTAATAAGTTCAGGAAGCGGTGTTTGTCACAACTAATCAGGGTAGAGAGGCTTGCTTTTGAGGCAAGTTGAACCAACTGATTCCAAAATAATAGTTTGAGAAAAGGCAACAGTTGCTTCTTATTGAAAACATATTTTATAATATTTTACTATGCCATAGGCAATTTCTTTCCCTTGCTGTAACTGGATAATCAGTGGCATTGGGAATTTTTGATCTACCACCAAACACATACACACACACACACAAGCATGCACTTGCCCACAGCAGCTCAGCGAGTACGTATCCTGGATCCTGGATAATGAACAGGAATAACTAGGTTCCTGTTAAAGAAATGGGGGTTATGTAGAAACAAGCATTCCATAAGGTTTCACAGGTATCTTCTTGGCATTTAAGGTGTTAATGTTTAAACCAGTGCTCTGGTGCCTGGGAACTCCCTGGCAAGTAGGAATAGGTTCCCTTCCTCCAGTCTCAGCTAATGAGCTCAGAAGAGATATACAAATAGTCTAACAAACAACTAGGCTGAATGTGGCAGCCTGAATGTTTGTTCAATTAATATATTCAGTTGGTGCAGGCATTTCCAGATTCTCTGTAGGGGCAGCTCTGCAGAGGCGCATCAGTGCCCCAGGAGAATGGCTCTGCTGATTTGCACACTCACACACTGCAACCAAGTGTGCACTGTGTCAGGACGTCCAGAATTGGCAGCCCGTGAGAATGTATGCTCGGATCCACAGGGAGACGTATTTGTTACAAACCTCAGCAGATGTGTTGGACTGAGCCCCAGAAAGCCCACTGCAGGAACAAACCTTACGAGCAGTGCTGCTGGGTAAAGGTGGAACCATCTACAAGCTTTTAGAACATACACAGAGTGCTTTATAGTTTCTGAGCCAGATACACAGTAGCAGGGTTGATGATGAGCAAATAATGGGTACAATACCGAGAGATAATGTATTCATGAACAAAACAATGTGAAGAAACTGCAGAGGGGACATGACCTCATGGTACAGTAAATATCAGTGATTACAGCATATTGATGTGGCAAAGAGAAAGGGACATGGATCATAACAGGGTTTGAGTGTGGGTATTGGCATGCAAGAAGGCTAGTCAGGGCTGTTTGCTGCAGCCCAGCGGATTAACAGAACAAAAGCCTCAGTGCAGTGAAATGCTAATAATGTAACAGGTTTAACTTTACAACTAAAGAAGCAGATCACTGATAACACTTCAGGGAGCAGTAGGGACACTGCAGGGTTTTGATTTTATATCATGAAGGCACCTATATGCTACCTTTTTAATGACGATTTATCTGGATTTCTCCAATGACTGGAAGTGCACTGCTGGAGAAACACAGGTGAAGGGCTTGGCTGGATCCTTTTGGCTGGAGGAGGCAGTTAAAGCATGGGAAAGTGAAGCTGCTCTTGCAGCTGCCACACAGTGGCGCCATAAGGGACCCCCACCCCAGCTGCCAACCTCCAAAGCGCTAACAGCCTGCCCGCAAACCCGTTTGCAGCCCTGCAAAAGGGAGTCAGGAGAAATCCAGATATTTCTTTGCATGCGTGCACCATTCACTCCCCCCAAGGCCAGCAGGCCTGGCAGAACTCAGGGTGTGGCTTCTCTGGAAGCCCACAGTTCCTTTGTGAGTGCCAGCCATTTTTGAATGCTAAAACCCATAAAGAGACTGTCCCGAATCAGGCCAGTGACAAGGGAGGATGTTCCCTGTGGGCTACTTTCTAGGCTCACCTCAAAACCTTTCTCAAATCCATACAGATCTAATTCCAGGAGTCCAATTCGTGTATGTGTGATGGTCCAAATTTCTTCATTCCCCAGGAAAAGTCCAACGCAAGCAGATAGATGCCAGCCATTACTCATAATGATCCTTGCATATCTTGGTAAATGCTTACCCCTAAACTCCAGGAACTGGATTGTTCAGGCAGAGCGTGACCCCTTCCAGAACAAGCAAATTACCTGGAGCAAGCCAGCACCAACAGCCAAGCCCAGAGTGCAGAGCTGGTGTGAGGGTAAAATGAGAACCTCACGTAAGCTATCCTGATGCAGTGACAAATAAGTAGCAATTTAAAAAAATGTGATTGTAGCTGTTCAGATTGTGGGGCATAAGCATAATAAGGAAGCACCAATATTACTCAGCCATCTGACCTTCTGAATTGCCGCCTAATTCTAGCTGCTTTTGCACTTAGGCCATAAGGACAATTATATACTTTCTGTGTTCTCTCTCGCTTTCTCTCCATATTTTGAAATCACCCATCAGGGAGTACTATATATAATGTATCTGTATCTGTGTATATATGCACACAGAGATACAGATACGGATGAGTGTGTGTGTGTGCACACATAGATACTTACACAGACTGATCTACTGGAACCTGTACCTCAGCCTCAGGGACTGTGCTGTCGGGTCTGCCATTAGTTCAGTCCAGGTTGATAAGTGTTGGAGACAGGGCCTTTTCAGTGGCCCTGGAATTTCCTTCCCAGAAAGCTCCAACAAGCTCCCCATCTTCCCCCATCTTGCCATCTCTAGATGGGCTTTGGGGCATTAATTCAGGAAGGCCCTTTCTGAAGGATTTTGTGCTGTTTTAAGCACTTTAAAAATACTGGGCATTTTAAACTTCAGGAGCATAGAAAGATGCCATATCTTGAGTTAAAGCATTGGTCCATCTAGTCGAGGATTGTCAGGGCTCACTGGCCATGGCTTTTCAGGGCTTTAGGGAGGGATTTTTCCCTGTTCTACCTGGAGATGCCAGGGATCAAACTGGAACCTTCTGCATGCAAACTGTGTTCTGTACCACTGACTTAAAGCCACCAACCCTTTATAATACAAGCTATAATACTGGAGTATAGTAGAAACATTGTTTCTATTGATTTTAATTTTATTTTGCATATCAGTGGAATAGAATTCACATTAATGCTGTTGGACTGCAATCTTCTATGCCCCTGAAAATTCGGTCTGGTGGTGGTGAGATGCTTGGGGTTAGGGTGGACTGGGGAGGACTGGAGATGAAAGGGGGAAGGGGAATTGACAGAGGCCCCCTTCTTACATGAATGGAGGAGCAACTTGGGGTGCACAAACTGACAAATGGTTCCACTAGAAAAATCTGTTCGAGTCACTACA
Source organism: Varanus komodoensis (assembly GCF_004798865.1). Classification (NCBI taxonomy): domain Eukaryota; kingdom Metazoa; phylum Chordata; class Lepidosauria; order Squamata; family Varanidae; genus Varanus; species Varanus komodoensis. The sequence continues at coordinate 23,568,231 of NW_025336480.1, read as the reverse complement.
CACACACTTGTGAAAGCATGATGCTTCTATCCAAAGATAGAGTCGTAAAGTTGCCAGGGATCTTGCAATTCAGCTCGCATGCTTCCAATCACCGAAGGACTAACATTTCTTTTTCCCTTGCCTTATGTCAATCAGTCATTTGGGATAAATTTTAGAGGCATTATGCAGGAGGTACAAACACATACCCTCTTGTCTCTTAACCAAATTTAAGTGCATACCTCCCAAGAATCACTTTGAAATATTACTCTCAATTTAGCTTGTTGCTGCAGGTGTCAAGCAACAAATTTCAGATCCCGCTTGTGCTGACATTTGCTCTCGGGGAGAAGGAAATTAGATTTCTACTAGTCTGAAACCAGAAACAAATGTTAGAACTAAGAGCAGTTTGTTTGAGCTGCAAGTTAAAAGATTAAAAAAAATAATAATAATGAAGGCAATTTTAGAAGCTTTTACTTTTGTATGCAGTAATAGCAAGACTTTTTTCATTTTAAAACTAGCTGGTTAAAGGTAAACATAATTCTGACAAGTGGATTAACATTCATAGGATTTTTTTTAAAAGGTCACTGCTTATCCTGTGAACAACTTCAGTGTAGGGAAAAGAGAATAGCAGTATCCACAATAATACATAAAAATAACATTTTGAGATGAGTTATTTGTAATGTTTCTTTATTTATAAGATTTTCTGCTTTTTTCTTAAAAAACAAAACAAAACAACCTCAAGGCAGCTTACATCATTCTCCTCCTCCATCTTATCCCCACAACAACAACCCTGTGAGGTAGGTTGAGCTGAGTCTGTGACTGGCCCCATGGCTGAACAGAGACTAGAACCCAGGTCACCTGAGTCTCAGTCCCACACTCTTAACCACTACACCACAAGGGTTCTCAGAGGTTTTAGGCATCCCTTACATGCAGCAGTCACTAATAGCCCTCCAAGCAGAAAATGCACAGTTGTAGCATTTCAGTTTCCTATGGCTGACTGCAGACAAGGGATCTGGATACAAAGTAAGTGCTATGGCTCTGCAGTTCCCTGTGGCCAAGTCAGCAAAGATGATCAAGCACATAGTCATTGCTAGATTCCTATATTTCCATGTCTAGCCCAGTTACAATCTTAGCCCGGAAGCCAAAGCACTTCTGGAATGAACACCCTGATATGGACTGCTTGGTGCCCACGTTGTTATCTTTTCAGTGCCAGGAACAGACCTTCCTTTTTTCTCAAGCACTTGGCAGTACTGTATATGATTGGCTTTTCATTAAGGCCTGGCTTTCTTTTACTGTTGATTAAATTTGCACAAGGTATATGTGTCTCTCTGTGTGTGCTGTTATATGATTATTATAATGGGTTTATTATTTTTTTAAAGTCTTGATCTTTTTTAACCTCTCAGAGTACTCCAGCTAAAGGACAATGTAGAATTGTGAGAAATGAAATGACACAACTTGCAAGTTATACACAAGTTATTAAATTCTAGACGCTTGAATTTGTTGCTGGAGAAAAGCTTGCCTTTTTATTTGCACGTCTCAGCTGTATCCCAGAAGGATCAGAAAGGTCCCTTTGTAGTATATGCATGCTACCAACCAGAGGAGGCAGTTTGGGGGATAAAGAAGAAGGGACATGTGCAGTCTGGTATGTATGCAAGACCAGAAGATAAAGAGGATTGACTTTCTGAACAGGCAATCAAGATCATTAGTAGGATATAGATTGTTTGGGAATTATTCTGCTCTCCCAGGGCTATTAGTGGCTGCCGTATAATACTCAGTTCCAAAGCCTCAGACTTTAGAAAAGGATCCATCTTAAAGATTTATTTTCTCAGTGTTATCATGTATATGCTTGACTGCCATTGCTTTCCATAATGTGCCCACTCCATGCATGGGCCTGTTTATAAATTGTACCATCACCATTCTGGACTGTGTGTAGATTTAAATGCCCAGTTACCTCTTGTCCCCTCTGAAAAGTGCCCTGGCAAAAATTTCAGTAAAACACTGCATAATAAAAGCATTGTTTTCTTGTAGAGGTTGTAATTAGTCCCCAGCCACAGGCAGGGCGCAGGCATTTATGGAGAACATGAATAACAAATCTTTCAACAGTCTTTAACTGTCAGAAGAAGACTTGCCTGTACTTTTCAGACAAGTGTTTTATGTCGGATGCCAGACAATAAACAGCATTTGCTGGCCCTCATACCAGAAAGCTAACTATGGATGCCTCCTTAGAGACTTTGCAATAAAGGAGGCTGTGGCGAGCATGTTTTCCATTTCTGTCCACAGGCTTTTACAGCAGAGCCCTAATTGGAGCAGATATTGGTGGTCTTTAAGAAAGTCTATATGAGGGATGCTGACCTCTACCCATTTTCCTTTGAACCTGCCTCATGCTTGGCCTTGCTTTTATGGATATTGTATTTCCTGCTGGCAAACAACAATGAATAACTCCCTTCATTTTTGATTTGGGGTTGTATCTGTATCTGAGCTTCTATTGACATCTCTGGTGTGTGAGCAACTTATACCTCCCCCCCCCCCATCTCTCGGGTTTTCTCTCTAGCCATGTGTGTGTGTGTGAGGGGGCAACTTGTGGTATCAGCCTAGACTGCCCATCTGCCATAACCAACAAAGTCAGTGCTGAGGGGCGATGGGGGTTGGAAGTCAAAACAGCTAGGGGAGCACAGGTTGGCCACCCTTGTGTAATGTAACAGCACCTCAAGAGACTTTGACAGTACACCCCCACATGACCACACTACATTATCTTGTGGCTGCATTCTATTAAATAATTGGATCAAGGGCCTCTTGCCAGTGGTAATAGATATCCTGTTCTGAAAGGCAATATACTATCTGGACAGAGCAATGGTAATTCTTCAGTTGCAGTTCTGCAAGTGCCCGGCCTGATGGTAACCTCCTGTCTCATCTTGTATCTATCCTGAATGTCATCTCCATCACCATATTTAGATTTGGTAGAAAGACATTGAAAAATAACTTTCTGCAATGATAAAAGGTGTAAAAATTCTTTATGGGTTCTATCACTTGTTGGTGTCAGAAATGCATCAAAACAATTTATGTTCCAGGGCCTGTGCCTATTTATGATAAACAGCATCCATTAAATAAACCATTGAATAGTTAACAGTTACTTGCTCTAGCCCTCGTCCACTTTGTGTACCTTGCAAAAGTCCATCACACGAATGTTTCAAAGAAAATCCCAAGCCCTTCACATAAATGCAAGCATAGAAGGAAGAATACCTGTAGAAGGCCTCTTCTGCTTTGGTACTCACTTCTGTTCCTTTAGCAACGGTGATGCAATATTTCAGCAACCATTCCTGATTATTCATGTGCTTTATGTTCTAGGGTCTGTATCCAAAGAGTAGCTCTAACTCCCTGGTTTCACTGGCTTGTAGGAGTGACCATGTCCTGAGTTGGGATTTTGCACTTCCAAAAAGAGCACTGGAAATGAGAAGAAATGCTAGTTTCTAGATCAGGAGAGGGCTTCCTTCTGCAAGCTCCACTGCCATGCCCTGTTCTAGAAATAAATGTTTCTGCTAGAGTTGGATTATTTTTAGAAGCACAAAAACCCAGCTTTGCAAGCGCAAGCACAATAGGATGCTACCCCAATTGCAGTTTTATATTGTATTTGTTTTTTATTGCCAGATGCTGTGAGCAATATTTTAGTGGAAAGGCTTAATACACATTTAATGAATAAATATATAAATATTATCCCCCTCCTATGGGAGGCAAGAGACTGAGATAGGAAGTGGTTTGCCTAAAACCATCTAGTAAATCGGTGGCTGATAAGAGAGTTGAACCAGGACTTCACAGCTAATCCTCCAAGGATTAACAAAACCACAGCAAATGTCTTTTAAAGCATCTGCCCCACAAATAAATTATCTTAAAGCAAGCAAGAAAAGCACAACCGAAATATGTTATAAGCCACCATACAGACAGAAGAAATAGCGGAATGCCACAGTAGGGAAAAAATAAAGCATCCCTCCTTCTTCTGAAGCTAAAAAGGAAGGCTCATTTCCTCAATACTTTCAATACCCAAGGCATATTGGGAAAAGATGATGATACTCCAAAGAAGCTGTCCCCTGCACAAGTCATCACATAAAACACGAACCCCCCAGAGAGATCCAGACAGGGAGTGTGTTCCCTTTTCTTTCCCTAACTTACATAGAAGCAGCTTCTTTTTCTTCTCCAGTAGCCAGCTTTGTTGAGGAAAGAAGCTTCACCTTGGAGACTCAAAAGGAGGCGCTCATCCACCCTTGTAGTAGATTCTGCATTGACTTCACTAGCACACTTCTCATTTTTATGACACCAGAGTTTTATCAAGTCCTTGCCATTTCCCCAAATGCCTAAAGGGTTAAAAAACATGGGAACAGTGTGATCCTGTACATGTAGACTACGGAGTATTCCAAGAGACTTTCCTCCCACATAGGAGGCTCCAGGAATGCAGCCTGAGTGCACTTTCCACACTTTCCTGGGAGTATCTTCCGCTGAATTCTGTAGGACTCCAAGCAGACATGTATAAATCTGTTCTAGAAGGTATCACATGCTTGTGTAAAGTGCTGTTGTTTTAATCTGTTGTAAACCATCCCAAGACGTCTGTGATGGGAGGGTATAGAAAAGTTTTAAACAAACACACAATCAAACAAAATAAAAATAAAGATCTGTCATAAAGAGGGGAAATTCACATAAGGGGAAAAATTAGGAGCTCTGTCTAAGCCATTTCTCAACAGATCTATCTCATGTGTGCACACACCTTCCATACCAACATTCATACAGTTTTGATAAATGTTCCAGATGTTATTAACATCTAGAACATTAAAGCTGTATAATGGTTTGAAATATATTCCACTTAGGGATAGGCCTAAGTGCACCCTTTAGTGTGGTACACTCCTAAGATGGATCAGATGCTGCTGCTGCTGCTCATTTTAAAAACCAAAATCACAAACAATTTTCTGACACCAGCGCAAAATTATTTTAAAGCAGGCCAAGTTAATAGCAGCAGCAAAATTAAAGCTGTTCGATCTTTCCATCTTAGTTGCTCAGTTGCACTGATGCTCATATAATTGGAAAAGGATATCTTTGGGAGGAAATTAATAGAAGATTTGGGTTTAGCTCACCTATGAAGCATTCCATTTGTGAGACTGAACACCAAGGTTTTGGAATTAAATTTGGTGCACATATGTTTAGAGTGCACTTCCACATTTCATGGTGATATAATCCAACTCGGGTCCTGCAAGCAAATGTTTCACTTTTTGCTTGGGTTTCAAGCCGTTCTGTTCCTCTTCCATTCACCACATTTTCCATTTTACTCAGTATTCTGTGCAGTGTGTAACTATTTCTCCATTTGTCTGTCTTGCTCTTTGGGGTCAACAGAGCGAGAAACACTTAGCTTAGATTTCAGTATAATCTCATTAGTTAGGTCATATGTTTGAGGAATGTGCAAGGCTTGCTTAGAAATCCCACTTAGCAACATCAGAAGCTGCCTGGTACTGAGGAAGTGGTTTGTTCTGTCCTGCTCAAGAGTGGCAGCAGCTCTCTAGGAATTCTCATAGGAGGGTTTCCTGGACCTCTGTGGAGATGCTAAGATGAAGCTCAGGCCTTTTTCCATGCAAAACATCTGCTCTTCCCCTGAGCTACAAACGATTCCTTTTTTCTCCTGGCAAGGGGATTTGTGAAGGACAACATGTGGCACTGATCCTTCTCATTTTGGATTAAATCATGGTGTGTACTCATATATTTTCAGCATAATTTCCAGCATCTCTTCAGCTTGATTATTCTTCAGAACTCAAATAGATCTTCAGAACCACCAAGAGTGTCCTTCATCTGTGATCCTCTCGGGTTTTGGGCTTTTTAAATTCAGATGTTAATTTAAACTATATTCACTGCCTATTTTCTAGGCTTAACCATAAAGATGCTTTCAGAAGAGGTCGCAACCTGAACCCCCACTTAAGTCCCCTTCATAAAAATAATAATTACTTGAGCATCTGCAGTGCTGGAGTGGAAGTTGTTCATTGCTATCAACCTGGCAGAAGTGCTTTTATGTAATAGCTGGGTGGCCTTTGCCTTATCTCAAGCACTTTGCAATATCTTAACAGCTTTATCACAGCGTGAATACAGCTAGGTTCTTATCAAACTCTTGTAATCCAGAGTGCCACATGTAGAAAATGGAAGCATTGCGCTGTTCTAAGCTTGCCTGAAGATAGTGTATCTCCTATGACTCAGACACCTGCGTCAACCTACACAGAAGATCACGGGTGGATAACGAGTGGCCCTTCAGATGTTTCAGTTAACTCGTGCACCACTGGGCTATGCTGGCTTGGGTTGACAGCAGTCAGACTAAAAGATCTGAATGGCCACAATTCACTTACCCCTGAGTAGAGGAAGGTAGAATATTCACACAGCATCCTTCTTTCACAAACAAGATTCTTACTATCATTATTATAACAGGAAAATCAAAGCTGAGTTGTGAAGTTTATGCCTGTTAAGATGCCTGAGTAATCTTAACCTGTAATGGGATAGAACTGTCTTCCACCAATGGCTGTCCTATCTTGATATCAGGAGTGAGCAACTTTTGAGAGTCACTGGGTTTGGATGTTCCCTACTTTGCTGACTGCCTCTGAAACTGTTGTCAGATTTGCCACAGTGGTGGCAAAAAAAGCAGTGATTTTGCAACTTCATTGCTGTTCTACCACCACTATGGCTAATGTGAAGGGGTGGAGGACAAAGAAAAGCCATGGGGGCTGAATGTCATCCTCTCCTGGTTTATATCTATAATTTCCCTTGTGCTGTTATCACACTACAAATAGTGTTACCAGGGTAAAGCTTGCAACCTTAGAAAATCACGCAACTTAACCTAGTTCTAAAATTTGGGCTCTCTGCAGAATGTTGCCTTTTTTTTTTTTTTTTTTACTGTAAATTTCTGTGTGTCTCCCCCCTCCAGATTTTCCCAGCACTTACTTTCTTTTACCCTTCCTGTCTTAAGGTAAGCAGCTGACCTATACCTGAAACTAATCATCTTTTCTTCTACATCTATCATAGCATAGATTAAAGGGCACAGCAAGCTCACACAGTCATTCCTGTCTCTGGAACCACAAATCTTCACTATTAGGGGGTCTTCTCTTTTGACAACTTTCGAAAGGTCACACCTGCTGGAGGTCAAAATATCACAAAGGTCCTCTTTGCTGAAAGATACAGCTGACAGAGCCAGGCATCTGACCAAAACAAGCATTTAAAAAATCTGTTAACTTCTTCTTCGAAATACAAGGTCAGATCTTATACTACAGCAGTTATGCATAGCAATTTTAAATGTGCAAAGTTAGCAATACAGAAATTTGTTTTTGCTCTGTCTTAAGAAAGGATATATATGTTCAGACACAAAATCTGATGGCCAGAAAGTATATGAGAGGAGGTATAGGTTTATTATGATCACTGGTTCAGCAGACAGCAGTTAGAAAGCAAAGTTAAAGGACATAAGAGACCTTTTAAAGATGTCTGTAAATTAAATCTGTATAATTTTATTGGAAGCTGGCAAAGCCCTAGTTAGTCAAAATGTATATCACAAGTTGCCCTCTTATATCAAAAAATGAGCATTCCATTTTCATACCAACACTAAATATGCAAATCACATGCTGTTTTAATTTATGTTTACATTTGAAATGAGTAATTTAAAGCTACCCTGAGTGATTGTACAAATTAACATGCTTGTTGGCTATGAATGCTTAATTTGGAAAGGGATAAATGTGAAAAGAGTTGGCCTGGCATTTCCTTTATTTTGGATTTGTTTGAAGTCACTTCTGTAATATGTCTTAGACACAAGGCTTGGCAGTAAATCTTTAGTCCTCTCACTGAAACTGTGGGTATGTCCTTGTGTGTGCAAGGTCTTTCATCACTGATACCAGAGCTTGCAGCTGGGGGTATGTGAAGCTTTCCTTGTGGGGCGAGGGGGGCGGGAGGAACCCTGTCATGGAAAGGACCTAATCACTAAACTTGGAGTCTTACTTCTGAGCATATCTGCTTAAGATTGCAGAGTAAACCTGTGGTTAATGCTGAAGCCTTGGTTTAATGAATTGATCATGCCTCAGTAAAAGATTCTGCATGTTAAAATATGACTGGGACATGGCTCCACTGGCCTAGTTAGTGACTTACCAGGCCAGATTAGGGGGAAGTCAAAAAAGATGATGCATTTATGTGTGGTTTGTTGTGATTTTACCAAAAAGCAACTTTAAAATAGAAAAGTGCAATGCTGTACTCCAGACACCCACCATGAAGCCAAGAAATCCAGGTGCACTTTTGAACCTTACCTCTTTTTTTCAGAGCCCTGCCAGGGCACTGCACTAGCTATGCTGACTCTGCGTCCCTCACAGGGCTGTGCATGGGAGGGCCTGGATCTGCGGGTCGTGTTCCTCCTTTAAGAGGGGGTTGGAGTGCCAGCTTCTGAGAGGGCCATAGCTGTTCAGCTTAAAAGCATGGCTTGGTATGCCTTCATCGCCTCATTTCACCTAAAAGCTTGACTAAGTGCTCTGCAATTTTTGTAGAAAAAGCCAACCTAAACTACAGAAAGCTTTCTTTGGGTGGGAGAACATATTTGTTGGCTTATATCAGGCAAGTTGTCTTCTGATACCCGCCCCCAACTGCACATGCAAGTGCCGCACTCTGATATGGAGGAGAATCCTTGCAGGAGAATTTTGGAGATCACCACCAGCGCTCACCAACAAGGCCGTAGGAACAGGATTGTGTCCCTGGCCTTCTCTGAATGTAGGTGGGCATCAAGTGTGGAAAAGTTTGCTTTGTTTGCTTGTTTTACCTTGCAGGGCTGCCAGGCAAGGAGGGAGGCTAAGAAGGCAGCCAAGGTGCTGTTCCACTTTCTCCCTGGTTCTGTTGTTTTCTGGGGGGAGGGGGTGGTCTGTATTGTTATTAGATTTCCCTTTTGCTAAAGTCATTGTTAAAGTAGCTTTAATTTGGATTTATTTGCCACCCTGGGGTGAATTGGTTACTCAGTGTAGTAGGTATAAAAGAAAGAAATGTCAGGAAATATCTCTGACTATAGGCAGTGTGAGTCATGCAGTTCAGTAGCTGTCCAAAGATTCCAGCAGCTCCTGCATTCAAACATCCAAAGACTCATCTACCTGAGGCACTTAACCAGTGCTTTACCAAGAGTTATTTTTCCTATTGCAGGAGTATTAGAGCATCCTTACATTAGGATTTTCCCTGGGATTTTTTGGGGAGTGACTGGAGGGTTGCTGGGACCTGGAGGGGGAAGAGTGCTTCCACCAGGGGACCAGCACTGAGTGTCTCTTCTGCCGTTCCCTGCAGATTTATAAGCCTCCAGCTTTCTGGAGGTGTGAGCTGCAGGGCAGAAGCCAAAGGGCTCTTGCCTTGTGGATTGACACTTGTGGGCTCCCACCTGGGGTTGACATGCAGCTTCCTCCAGCAGTATCAGTGGACCGTGAGCTTAAGTCTTTGGTGTGAGATCTGTTCCCAGCATAGTGCCTCAGTGTGGGGTGTGGGCTCATCAGCGTGGTGATGGGTGGAGGGAGACAGGGCATTGGAAGGCAGGCTAGCCAGTAAGGAGAATGTGGCCCAGACAGTTATTGGACGTGCCCTGCTCTGGCATTTCTTGCACCTGTAGGTTTGATAGTTGCCCTATCATCTTGCCCTCAGGTTTCTGGGGCCGCTTCTTAATGCAATTGCTGGCTTCTATAAGGTGGTGTAGCACTATAGATCGGAACGTAGATTTTACACAAACCTTCTATAATGGCTAATGGGGACATCCAGGAAAATAACTGCATTATCCTTACTGTAAAAATGCTGTGAAAATAGCTGGAAAATAAGGAAGAGGCCCTAGCGGGGTAAGGGTGTAAATGATCTTATAAAAGACCTGCAGACTTCTGTGAGTGAAGGATCACTCGATAAATGCCTCATGGAGAAAAGCCCCAGGCCTTGGGGACTTAAGGGGGAATGGAACTGGGCTAAAAGAATGGTGTTCTATAGTTCAACTCCCCCATGCTTAGTTTCCCATACAAAATGTGAATTTTCCCTGCTCTCAGTTCTCAGTGGTATTGCAAGTTGAACTCCCTTGGCCTGAATTTTAACTTTGTTCACAAATTACGCTGACATGATATTATAAGCACAATGAACAAGTATGCTGATTTTGTGTCAGTGGACTTACAAAACATTGCAACAACAAAAAAGCTGTATTTTTTCATATGTACAAGGATGATGCTCACAATTTGCTCACAACCATGATCTGAGCAAAGGAGATCTTTCCCGTGATGATCAAATTGGTTGCTTCTCTTGCTTTCTCCTCCTATTTCTACCTCCTATTTCTCAATTGAATGAGACAGCAAAGGCCTAAGCATGGGTCTAAAAAAAAAAGCTTTTCACTTGCACTCTTTCTAGCAAATAAGTCCGCACAAAAATCTGTAATGCTTCTGAGGAAATAAGTTAAAAATATAAACATTTTATTGTTGTAGCACTTTCAGTGTTTGTGTCATTTGCTTAGCTGTTGTTCTTCAGTTAATGTGCATAGGTGTATACATATTTTGCATGCATTCTTGCGTAAAAAACATAATGCTGTTGTGCAGGCACATGTGCAACAGGATTATATTTAATGTTCCCAGGCAAATGACAATCTGTCAGTGCAGTGGTCTGGGACTCAGGAGATCTGGGTTCTGGTCCCCACTCAGGCCTGGAAGCCCAGTCACTGCCTCTCAGCTTAACCTATTTCATAGACTCGTTGTGAGGATAAATTGGAGAGCAGCCACCTTGAGGAGCAAAAAGTGGAATATAAATGTGATAATAAATCATTTGCATAGTAAGAGCTTAACTGTTTCTGAACTAGGTAGTTGCAAATTTGGTCAACATCGGTATCCCCCAGAAAGATGCAGGTGAGGCAGCTAGCAACTTGAATCACGTTCAGACGCATCCAAGCAGCCGATGCCAGCTGCTCAGACCTTTTGCTCCTAGTTATTAATGGTCTCCAAGTGTTGCACAAGCTGCAGCTTCTCAGCAGTCTCCAAGGGCAGCTCCATGTTTAGTGCATTGCAATAATTTAACGTTAAGGTCCAAGTGCCTTATCCCTTTACATTTTACATATACAGCAGTGAATATAAAACAATTATCCCCTTGACATTATCTCTTTATCAAGCGAGTGTATTAATGTAAAGCATTAAAGAGGTAAAATGTCCAATCATACCATATTCAATACCATTGAAAGGTGTTGTGATGGCATTCTTGCAAAATATTTGATCATCCCTCTCTTTCCTAAAGACAATGCCTACAATCTAGCAATGTGGGGCAAGAACATCTATATAGTTAGTGCTGACTAATCTTCCCCCTATGCATCCCCCAGCATTCCACAAGCCATTTTCCAAAGTGTTAGGCTGCCTCTTAGGAAAAACAGCAGAAGCACAGCTACGTATTTAGGATGCATTTCCAAGCACCAAATGACATTAATCAGTTGATGGTCCTAATAGAGAGAAAGGTCTAAGCTATTAAGAACTTTCTTTAAATTCTCATCTGAACAAGCCCTATAGCTCTGACATTGTTTGTTATCACAGTGAGCTAAATGAATACCTTGGAAGAGCCCTTCAGGTCTCCACAGCAACCATAATTGGTTCACAGTGCTCATTTAGTGTTTGACCTTTAAAATGCATACGATGAGAGGTAATTTCGCCAGTATTCCGGAATGACCGGTACGCTATATCCACTGTCACATAGAGCAGCATGGGACAGAAAAGGAAAGGGCCTGATCCTGAATGTCAGCTTTCCCACACACAAAATCATTCCTCTTCATCAAAAATGAAAAACTTACAGTATTACACTTCCTCTTACAATATTGGGGATACACATTGGGTCTGGATTGTATCAATTATAAAATTACCCTGCAGAAGGTGATCATTTTGTTTGGTTCTAGTAAATTTGCTGTTTTACATTCCACATTTAGGAATTTCAGTCAGCTTTCAAACTAATATTTGAGTGATGGTCATGATGTGTGTTAGTATGAAAATTTCCCAATAAATTTTTCTGTTCTGGAATACATCAGATACAATTAAACTATTTTAATTCAGTTTTTTTAATGGTAAGAAGCCCAGTTCTGTTTAGTGATGCTTCCTTTCCCAAATCATCTTAGGTAAAGGTAAAGGTTTTTCCCCTTGACATTAAAGTCCAGTCATGCCTGACTCTAGGGGGTGGTGCTCATCTCTGTTTCCTAGCCGAGGGAGCCAGCATTTGTCCCCAGACAGTCTCTGTGGTCATGTGGCCGGCATGACTAAACACCAGGGTGCACGGAACGTTGTTACCTTCCCACCAAAGTGGTACCTTTTCATCTACTTGCATTGGCATGCTTTCGAACTGCAAGGTTGGCAGGAGCTGGGACAGAGCAACAGGAACTCACCCCGTTGTGCAGATTCAAACCGGCGACCTTTCAGTCAACCAGCCCAGCAGCACAGCGGTTTAAACCACTGCGCCACCTGCAACCCTTATACTAGTTTAATTTCACCCCCACCCCACGCTCCAAAAAGACGATATGAAAGAGAAATATGTTTCTGATGGCATGGAAAATAGCTCATTGTCACCTGCTCCCAAACAAAAATTGTCTTATTTGAGGCAGTTGCTGTGTTCTTCAACTCTGGAGTACTAGAAATTTTCTTTCCCCCAACCTTCTAGCATGCTACTTTGAACAGACTCTTTAGCCATCTGGATTTCAACCCTTAAATTAGACTGCAGTCCCAGGCAGACTTGCTAGGGATTAAGTCCCATGAAACAGAATGAAGAATGTTTACTTACTGCTGACTAAACACGTACCAGAGTGCATTGCGAGGGACCCTGTTGCAGCTTCCTGAGTGAAGAATCGTGCCAGGTCTTCCTGGAGATGCTGTTTGTAAGGTTATTAAGAGAAACTTCATGGTATCAGACTCAAGAGCCCTGCCTGCAACTCCTGCTTTCTTCACTTCAGTGCTATCCCCATGAAATTACGCATATATTTATAACACCAGAGCAACTGGTGTGATCGCTCTTTGAATGTCATCCTGCCATCCAATTTAAGTTTAACAACTGAAATGGCAAGTCTCAATATGTTCCAAGAAAATTATGTGAATTCTAAGTGTTCATGGGTTAGCATCAAATGCTAAGGCCACAGTAATTTTGTTGTAAGAGATCCAGTTCTGTGGGAGATAATATGCCTAGGAGCAATCTCTTCACCAAATTAGAAACAGAAACTAGGAAACACTATTCATTAATAACCTTTCTTCACGCTAATGAAAACTGCCTGTTAGCTTAGGTTCAGTCTGTAGTTTTCCTGGGGAGAAAACAACTAGCTCTTTGGGATGGTATTTTCTAATGCACTGAGTTTGGAAGCGTGTGGTTTAGCACATATGGGAACAGTTATGCAGGACTTGGTTAGGCTGCAGTTGGACGATTCCAATTCACATCATGTGGGGCTACCCTTCAAGAGCGGCTAGAAACTCCAGCTGGCATAAAATGCTAGGCAGCTAAACTGTACACAGCATCATGATCCTAACACCCCAATAATAAAGTAAATAAGAAAGTAAATATGTAAATAATAAAATAAAACGTAGTGCCCATTGTTTGCTGGGCTCAGTGCAATGTGTGATGTTAATCTTTGAATTCCAAGTAGCTTGAGGCCTGGCTTTCTGAGCGAACGGCCACCTCTGTTGGTGTGAACCTGCTCAGTTGTGAAAATTTGCAGGAGAAAAGGCCCTGAAAGAAGAGTTGCCACCACCTACACACCTTTGTAGAATTTCATTTAGAAAACAGTCTCTTCGTCATTGATTCTGTAAGGTACAATCCACCATCCTTGAAACAACATCCAAAGTGGAACCACAAGTGATTCTGGTGTTATAAATAAATGTGTCATTACATGGGCATGTGACTGTAATGAAGAAAGCAGAAATTATGGGCTGGACCCTTGTGAAAGTGATACCATATGAGATGATATTACCCTTTCAAGCAGTATCATCATGTGAATTTGGTATAACCATCACTTCAAGAACTGGTAACAAGGTACCCAAGAATGCTCTGGAGCAGATTCTGGTCCTGAACTGTCCCTCACTTGTTAAATTAGGTTACTTGAGGGAGCGCCTTTCTCCATATATTCCTGCCCACCCACTTAGATCCTCCTTCATGCGCCCTCTCCTGGTGAGATCAAGGGGAAGGGCCCAGAGGAGGCCATTCTCAGCTGTAGCGCCTAGACTCTGGAATTCATTCCCCAGGGATATATGGCTGGCGCCAACTCTTCTTTCTTTTAGACACAAGGTGAAAACTTTTATCTAAACAAGTTTATGGCTAATTAATTAATTTAATTTAGTACTTTGTATTTCATTATGGATTGTTTATTTTAATTTAATTTTGCTTAATTTATGGGCTGTGCTTATTGGTGTGTGTGCATTCATTTTATTAGGTGATGTTATTTACTCTTTTATTGTTTTATCTATTTTATCAATTGTTTTACTGTATCTCATCTATGTTTTTATGCTGTTTAGCATTTGTAAGTCACCCAGAGGACTTTCAGGTAACGGGGCAGCATAGAAATGAAATAAAAAAGTAAATAAATAAAGATTTACTTCTGCATTAGGGTACTGGCAGGTTTGTGCACTGATTGATCCAAACATACTTAGTTTTTGATTGTTTGTTGGATAGGTGAGGAAACAACAATTTGTCAAAAGATATTAGTTTTAAAAGATGATGAAATATTCATGGAAATACTGAACTGAAAAAATTAGGTCTGGTAATCACTGACATATTATTGCCAGCTTTCACTGATGGCCTGATTTTTCAGATGTAATAGTAATCCCCCTTGAATCAGCCTGATGGCAGTTGAATCCTGGGAAATGCTTTTTCTAATCCAATCCTTAATACCGATTTATCCAAATTAGTAGTTTGTTCTAATGGAGAACATGGGCTGGAGGCAATCAATAGAGTTTGCCTTAGAAGACAATAGTTAATTTTGCTGTGGAAGGTATTATTGTTTATCTATCCCCTTTGCTGATCTTGTTTAGTGTGCTGCCGTATGAGCCTGCTGGTTTTAATGTTCCAAATCCTTGAATTAGATCAAGCATACTGAATATAATTTAGAAGTGTTAACCCACCACTTCTGACTGTTGTCCCATTTGTTTTCATTACTCTTTCCTGCATCCACCTCTCCACTTTCTTCTTTAGGACAACTTAAGTGTGATTTGTGTGGGGGGAAGCTCTTCCTCTGGTTCATTTCTTTTTATTATCTTTTAGCAATGATTTTACATCTACTTAGATGTCTCCACTACAATTGTATCTTGATGAGATGAGATTGCCCACTGCAACCATAAAACAATAGCACTGAGATAAAATTTAGCCTCTTTGCTCTCTTTTGATGAGTTACCCACATTCTGGCTATATGGAAATGCAAAGTCCATACAAGACAGATTAAAAAAGCATTTTACATTCCAAATTGCTCCGAAGTAAGGCAGATGGGATCTTTTAAATACATCCAACCTGAATAATATAAAGAAGAATGGCAGTCTTAAGAGATGGGTTTTCAAGGAAACTATATACAGCGTGGTCTTCTTTCACCAGTGAACACATTTTCGTTTATGTGATTAAAAGTGCTTCTTAAAAGTGCCACAGTTTCTTTAGCAATAAGCTTCTATAAGAATATGTCTGTGCTGATATCTGTCATAGGAGATCTCAATACTTATGCCTGGTGTTAACAGAAAGCTGCTAGCTTAGTGGGATCTTGGCTGCCAGTCTTCAGCCAAACTTGCTGAGGAAGCTGTCTCTTTTTGTGCAACATTGCCAGTAATGGTCCTAGTGGGCTGGCCAATTCTGAAGGGCATGGTACTGAGTGAAGTCAGTGATCAAGCACAGGTTCCAGCCAGATAACCCAGTGATGGCAGCTATCATGTTGTAAACTTACTGGAAGGCAAATTAAATGCCATTGCCCAAGGAATTAGGCCAAGGTTTTCCAGAAGACCCAAAGAGACTTGGAAGGACAAGAAAGGATGGAGTCAGGCCAAGGAAACAATGAGATGTGATGAAGCAGCAAGGGTCATGGTGAACCAATGGTACAGCTGCTGAAGGTATTATACCAGCCTAAGTGATGGTCCTTTTAACACTCTTTGTTTTAAATGTTTTTAAATCTGTTGTTGTGGTTGTTGTTAGTCACGAAGTCGTGTCTGACCCATCACAAGCCCGTGGACAACATTCCTCCAGGCCTTCCTGTCCTCCACCATCCCCCGGAGTCCACTTAAGCTCACGCCAACTGCTTCAGTGCCTCCATCTAGCCACCTCATCCTCTGCCGTGTCCTTCTTCTTTTGCCATCAATTGTTCCCAGCATTAGGCTCTTCTCCAGGGAGTCCTTCCTTCTCATTAGGTGGCCAAAGTATTGGAGTTTCATCTTCAGGATCTGGCCTTCTAAAGAGCATTCAGAGTTGATCTCCTCTAGGACTGACCGGTTTGATTGCCTTGCGGTCTAAGGGACTCGCAGGAGTCTCCTCCAGCACCACAATTCAAAGGCCTCAATCCTTTGGCGCTCAGCCTTCCTTATGGTCCAGCTTTCACAGCC